>NW_009924123.1:3512-26550 GCF_000696875.1 Nestor notabilis | reverse complement strand
CCTTCTGTCCTTACCTCTACCTACCCAGTGATAAGCCACAGAATAAAGTATGCATACTGTTGATCTAGGACAGTTAATTTACACATTTTATAAGCTGCTCATCCCAATCATACTCCAAATGATGTACAGAGGAACTTGTTTTGCACAAGTGGCTGAAGATGTAAGTATTGAGAACCACCTTCCTCCTTTCCTTCTTTGCATTTATCATTCCTACCCCTCTGTTTTGCTGGTAGTGATTTCCCCATTCAGTCTTTGATCTCGTCTGTAATCTTGGTACACAGTTATCTATCTGTTCCTCTTCCCTTCTGTTTGTTCTTTCAGTCTCATAGCAGATAAAGTGGCACAGATCTACAGAGGTAGTTCCCCTCCTTATCAGACAACCAGAACAGTGCATAACCCATTTCTGATGCTGCTCTGAGATAGCTGTGGTTAGAGGTTAGTCACTCCAGCTATAACATTTCAGGTCAGGACAAAATGAACAAAATGCCCCTCAGGCATCTACACATTTTGCTGCCCAAAGGCAGCAGCTGATGCACCATCTAAAGAGGCCCAACAGGAGAATTCAGTCCCTGCTCATGCATTAAATATCAAAATCACAAGGGGCTGCTACCTTTTAAATAGTGCTAACCATAAAAGGATCCTCTATATTGGTTATTTCATATCTGAAGGAATGACAAATTAAAAGGCAGTAGGTATTCCATACAACCAAATTCTTTATTTAGGAGCAGAACAGATCAAGACTTTCCCATGTAAGAAAAAGCTTAGGAGAATCAAAGATCAATCACTCAGATACAAGCAGAGCAAGCTGACAGCAGAAGTCTGACATGCAAAGCGCACACCCACTGGTCCTGAGTCACTCTGGCTCTCACTGGGTGATGTGTTCACCGCACAGGCACATCCCTACCTTGCACAGGACTCGCACAACTGTCCTGTTTTCCCCATGCTGGTGGCATGTTACAGGCAGATGAAGATTCCCTCTTTTTTAGTTCAATTTTACAAGCTGCTTCGGAATGAAGTGTGCCACATGGTTAAACAAGAGCCATGCTCAGAGCGTGGGATTTGACTTGCATTAGCTGCAAGATTCTGGAAATGAAACAATAAACTTATCTTGTTCCAATGACTTCATGCTGCACAAACAGAAGCCAGCTAAATATAGACCACGCCTGCAAAATCACTTTCCATAGGTGAAGCCTACTAAAATCCCTGCTCTCACTGAAGCTGCAAAGCCTGCTGTCCTTGGCAACCCCTCCAAGGGGGCTCAGTGCTGCAGCTCCAGCGGGGCTCTCACTGAGATTGGCTGGGTGCACACAGCATGATGCACACCCACCCAGGCAGGGTAACAGGTAGAACAAATGCTTCTCTGCTCCAGAAACCTCTGTGTTACAGCACGGCAGTGGAGGCTGGCTCTGCTGCCCACAGACACGTGCAAAGTCTGTAGTAGAGTTGGCAGCTGCACTTTCCTCCACACCAGCCTGGCAGCTTTTAAGTGCCAGTGGCATAGCCAGAAGGCCTCTTACCCTTATTAGTGGGAGGAAAAAGTACTGTGGATATACCTCAGGCTAAAAGGTGGATCTATGATTCGAGGCAAGGATGTGAAAACAAGGAAAATAATCTTAGAATAGCTTTTGAAGACAAAGTTCCTCTGAATACTCAACTTACTGAACACTGGAAAACAGATCATGGAAGAGTCCTCTGTGCACCTGCACTTATGAGTGAGTCCTCACTACTACAGAATGAAATGTTGCAGCATCAGTCACAACCAATATTCTCTGAGGAGCTATCACACTGCAATTGGCATTTGCTGACTGTGGGAACAGAAGCCTGAAGGCAGCGCACTGAGCGGGCACTGGGCTCAGGTGCAGGTCTTGTTCTCTGGATCTCTGGAAAGACATTCCTAGGCACTTGCAACACTGTATTTCTTCTAAACAGGGCAGGCGGTTCTGTAACATCGCTATAATTAGGTGGCATAAAAAACACTTGGATTTCCTCCCTTAGGTGTTTGGTTTTGCGTTTTGTTTTGTTTTTAAAGCTGGGCTCTCTCAGACAGAGAAAAGCAACTGTTTTAACGATTGGTAATTACCCATTGGCTTTTTGCCTGCCTTAGCATATTAATATTTTTTCAGGTCTCCTTTAGAATTGCCAACAGGCAAAGTTCAAGAACAGCATGAAAACATAGACTACGCAAATACACATCGGATCACTCTTCATGCAGTCACAGGCTGTTACAGTTGGAACAGACCTTAAAGATCATCTAGTTCCAACCCCCTGCCATATGCAGGGACACCTTCTACTAAACCAGGTTGCCCAAAACCCCATCCAGCCTTGTCCTGAACACTGCCAGGGATGGGACAGCCATAAGTTCACTGGGCAACCTGTGCCAGTGGCACCACCATCATAGTGAAGAATTTCCTCCTAATACATAATCTAAATCTACCCTTTTTCAGTTTAAAGCCATTACCCCTTGTGCTATCACTACAGGCTCTTGTAAAAAGTCCCTCTCCAGATTTCTTGTAAGTACCAGAAGGCTGCTCTGCGGTGTCCCCAGAGCCTTCTCTTCTCCAGGCTGAACAAGCCCAGCTCTCTCAGCCTGTCTTCACAGGAGAGGTGCTCCAGCCCTCTGGGCATCTTCATGTCCCTCCTTTGGACTCACTCCAACAGGTCCACATCCCTCTTTTGTTGGGCGCCCCAGAACTGAATGCAGTCCTGTAAGTGGGGTGCCATCAGAGCAGAGGGGGAGAATCACCTTCCTGCTGGTCACACTTCTTTTGATGCAGCCCAGGATATGGTTGGCTTTATAGGCTGCAAGCGCACACTGAAGCCGGCTCATGTTCAGTTTCTCATCAAGCAACACCCCAAGTCCTTCTCCTCAGGATTGCTCTCAATCCATTCTCTACCCAGCCTGCCATATCTTTTCCTAGGACATGCTCTAGTCATCTTACCGTCTTTGTAGTCCCCTGCTGGATCACCTCCACATCCCTCTTAACCTGGGGTGTGGGACAAGCTGGAAACAGCACTCCAACTGTAGCCTCCCCAGTAACCAAGTAGAAGTGTGTGATAACTTCCCACCATCTTGTGGCAGCGACCTTCTAAATGTAGTCTAGTAGAGAGTTTGCCTTATTTGCAGTCGGGGTGCCCTTCTGGATTGTTTGCAATTTTCATATCTGCTGGTATCTTCTGACACATGGCAATACCCACATCCATATCAGATGGGCTGTAAGTCACAGCCACCTCCCAGACTTTACCAGTGCAAGCAATTGTTCTGGCCGAGGTGCAGACTGTTTCACTTTTTCATACTGAAGTCCATGAGCTTCATGTTGGCCTAGTCCCCAGGTTTATCGCTCTGGATTTAGGTTCTCCCATTTGCCATGTCAGTTGCTCCCCCTAATTTAGTGCCATGTTGATGTGTTGACATTTGGGGAAGGCACACTCTGTCTTCACCAGTCTGCTAATGAAAATGTTCAGCAATGCGGACTTCAGTACTGAGGCCTGGGTACTCTGTTCAATACTTGGTGCCAGTTGGATGAAAGCCCTTTGATCTCCTGGAGTCCAGCCAAAGGTGGTCCCATCAGTTTTCAACCCACCTAACAATCTGTTCCACCAGATTGTGCCTGCAGTATCAGAAAGGCCATTTCCCACTTGTAGAATTTGGCAGCTTTGAGTCTTTCCTACACTGGCAAGGATAAAAATATGGAGATGGAAGGAAAAGCCATGGTATCTCGGAATTAAATTTTTAAAGTTCAAAACAATCCGAGGCTTCAGATTGCAGAGGTCAGTGCTGAACTGTACCATGAATTTATCTGCACAAGAACAGCAGTCTGTGGCCTTTAGCATACTGAAAAAGGATGATGATGTTCACAGATGAAATTGAGATCCAACAGAAATTCAGGTGGATTTTAGTCACAAATTGCAGGGATTAAATTGAGTAATTCCCAATGTCAGCGACTGCAATTTAAGCTTTACTTCCAAACCCAAAGAACATCTTTTTACTGGGGCCTCTTTAACAGTCAACAAGATCACGCTTTCAAGAAGATCACAGCACTTGTAAGAAGATACTTTGTAGCTTTCAGAGAAGCCACTAAAAAGAGTAAGTACTATGCGATCCAAAATTGAAGTAAAAAATGGTAGCAACAACACATCGACTGACTCGAGAGAGAACTGGGAGTCGAGATGAAGAGATTCCAATTCTGGGTGTACGTACACAAATTAGCAATTAGGGGTAATTGCTTTCAGCTGCATTTTGCTGTTTAAAAAAATAAATAATGACTTCTAATTATCACTAATTTAAGGACAGATGAAAGCCCATGTTGGTGCTGAGAGGAGACACGCCTGACAGAAAACAGCTACCTCGAATGCAGCTCCGGTGGTGTCAGCTAGAATACTTCTGCCATGTTCCCAAACCAAAATTACAACAGCTTTAATCTCCCTTGTCTTCTCAGGCACTTCCTGCCCATTAATCTTTCCCTTTGCCCATGGTGAGATGCTCAACAAAGCTACAAGAGAGGAAGAAACTCATTGTGCTTCCTACTGCTCTGCACATGCTGCCAGATTATCAGCCAGACACTACTCTTTGGTTATCTACCCATAGCCTCATGTAATGGCACAGGACCAGCCATGCTGATGTTTAGCTGCACAGCAGAAACTGGAGCGGAAGGCTGTGAAACCCATAGCCCTGCGATACATGCTCTTCTATGGCTACATGAAAAGAGATAACACATATCCAGACCCAAGATTAAAATGAGTTCACTGGAAGATTTCCTGGCCATTTCATGTAATCTGCCCTGACAGCATTTCCTGCCTTGAAATAAAAACTGTCCAGCTCTGGGCAGCCCTGGTTGTGTTCTTCCGTGCATTGCTGTGTGAGGCAAGCCTGTGCACAGGCTGCAAGATGGGCAGGACAGCCATTCCTGTGTAGTTGTGCCTAGCTGTGTTACAAGTAGGCAAACCAGTTAAGTGCCAGGGCAATGCTGGGGAAGAAACTACTTTGCCATTACAGAAACATGGCTCTGTGGCTCTCCTGGGCTCAGTGAAGAGGCACATAGCCAAGGCAAGTCCACCTCATGAGTAACCTTCCTATAAATTACAACTTGGAATCCAATACACTTTGAAGTGATATTGTCAAAAGATTACATGCTCCAATACTCCACCCTGTAAAAGTGCATGCTTGATACAGGCTTAAATGAATCGAGCTTGTAAACTTATTGTAAAGAAATGTGCTCCCAGCATCTGTTTAACCAAGCTGTAAAACACTCAGCAGGGTGGTTTAGCATGCATTTTTCTGGAGAGTGGTAAGGCTGGATCAGACCTAAATATCCATCTGACCCAGAATCTCATCTGCAGCAGTGGCCAGTAGCACGTATTTGTCAATACACAGGACACAGGACAACAGGGACTGGTCCTCAGTTGAGCTTCAGATTACCAACCACCAGGCAAGTCAAAAAGCCTGAACCCCAAGACAGTGATGCATCTGTCCAACACGGCCAAGGCACGCCTACTTCTCTTAACTATATTCCCTCCTTTTAACTAGTATCATATTCCTTGTTTTTTCAACCCAGTCTAACCAGCATTTGTATCTGATCAAATGGGCAGCCTTCAGCAAGACAGAAACATGTCCCTGGAACCATAGGAGCATTTCTGAAGTTCTCCAGCCCTGCTTCACTGAGCAGGGGCTGAGGCTCCCCACTGAGGCTGGGATTCAGGTTAATTGCCCAGTTTCCTGCACCATTGCAGCACGCCTCTGGGTTCACTACATGTCACCTTCACTAGTGGAACTGAGCAGATTTAGGTCCCTGCAGTATAACTGCTTTGTATGGTTCATACGGCTTCCTTAAAAAAAGTCTAATAATTATTATTCTGGAGCCCCAACCAGGTATGCACATTCTTCAGACTGCAGAGAAGCTCAGAGATCTCATTTTATCTGTATTTCCTCTAACTCCTATTTCTCAAGTTCAGAAATCTTTTATTAATAAAAGGCTAATCCCTTGTAAGTCATTCCGAGGGGCTCAAACAGACTCAGAACAGAATTCAGTCATTTTTATCACCCAAACTTCACAGCTAACAGAGGTTTCACTGTAGGTAGGATTTGCAAAACATTATTCAGACATTTTGAGGCTTTGGGGGGCAGAGGAAGCCCCCACTTGTGACTACGACTTTCAGTTTAGCGCTGGGTAAAACATTCAAACTTTTTGCACTCCCTCTAGTCTACTGATTTTGCAATGAACACACCCTTACCTGTCACAGACCATTAACAAAGCTCCCTTTTTGTGCTTCCTTGCCCTCCCCCACAAAATTTGGAGAAATGCTGAGAAGCCGTAACCATCCTCAGACACCACTGCCCCAGGTCCCCATGTCCCAGGAGCTGGAGAAGGCAGAAAGGAAGATGTCCTCCACCACAGATGAGCAGCGGTGCAGGAAAACAGGAATTTCCCTTTAGGGATCAGCTGCAGAGAATTACCTGGTTGCTTAGATACGCGAGATTAACTACAGCTCAGTTTTCTCCTTACTTCACACATGCACTGAAGGAGAGGCTGTAAACTGGCTACTTGGGAGACTCAGGATGTGGAGTGAGATGTGGGGTCACCACACTGGGTCAGGCAGCAGGCACAGCGGGAAGATGAGTATTCTGCTCCCCTTCCCCCTTCTGGGCTGTGCAAGCTCTCTTTGGTTCACAATGAAAAGTTTGCCCTTGCTGATTTTCAGCCACCAGAACGTGGGTCAATGTCAATCATGCAGCTCCACAGCTGAATCGACTGTGCCAGGATTTCAGCTCTGATGACAATCAGTTGAGAGAATGCAGCTAGGGCAAAGGAAATAAAACATCCAACCAGCAAGAGCAGATGATATTCAAAGCAGATGATATTTTAAGGAAAAATTACATTAATTTCTGTGCCTCTTAGTAATGTTTTCTACATGAGCTGCCAAAGCAACAGTGACTGGCAGCAATAAACACATTTACTGCCTGTTTGCATCTTCCATACCTCAAGGAGTTGGAGAGAAAGTGTGATTAGAAACAGAGAGACCCAATTACTGTTTTGCTTAACCATCCTCACATAACATGGCAGAAGGAAAAAATGATCTAGATAAAACAGATGTGGACTTAATCTCACACAGTTTACAGTCAAACCAGTCTGACATGAAAAAGCACCATCACTAATGCAAACACAAGAGTACAGCCCACAATGTGTGCTCAAGAGCTTTCAGGAAGTCTCTGCAAGAAGAACGCTCCCCAAGCCTGACATCACAGGTCAAAGGATAGGTGAATGACATCTGCCTGTAAAGTAATGAATTCGGAAAAAGATAATAGGAAGTGTCCTCAATTTAGACTCACATTCATTCACATTCACAGACGTCAGCTCTCAGACATGGAGTGGGAGAGATATGCTGTGTAGCACGTACCTAATAACCTTCTGGACAAGAGCCACCGGTGTAGTTATCATTATGGTGGATAGTTACTACAAGCTGAGGGTTAATTATTAGCAGAGCTTAAAATCAAAGACAGTTTGATCCAGACTGCATAACTATACACACACACACCAAGCCACTACACTGAAGGACTTCCAGTCTCTTTCCAGACAAGCTCAACATGGTTTAGCCATGTACAAGGTAGCACACTATGCTAAGGCAGAAGTGACAGGGAGACCGTAGCCAGGCAGCTCTTGGAAAGAATTAGCACCTACGTGAGCGGGTATTGTGGGTGCTTTCCACTGTGTTTTTGGCAACACCACTTCAGTGGTTGTTTAAAAACAGTTAACATCACTAGAACAAAGTTACATTCTGAGTATCATTCAAGTTCTGTACACAAAAATTCTCTTTGACGTGGGAGGAAGGACTAGAACTGCCTTCTGCTCCACACTTGCATGCCTTGCTATGAAAAGCAATGAGGTCTGCAAGGACAGGTTTGCAACTATGAAAGCTCTGACACTGTTGGAAGTTAATGATATTTAATGATACTTTAAGATTACAGGCTGGTGGGATGGGGAAGAAGAGGCCAAGGGAACAAAGTATCAACATGGAAAAAAGGCCAAAAACTGAAATCACCTGACAAGGGTTTTTTTTCAGATTAACAAAAACTCAGAATTGGTAGAGTTGTTTGTTCTTTTCCACAGCAAAATGCTCTCTGGGCCTACTGGAAACATGATGGATGTCTGCCAAGTAAGTCAGAGCACCCTGCCTTGCTCCAGAGGTGAACATCCCAACCATACCCAGGGTTTTTTCACTTAGTTGTCCCATTAATTCAGTATTAACCTGATTAACTCAATTCTAACAAACGCGGTTTTACCTGTCCATAAGCACGTGATATTTAATCTGCATTAGGAAAGAAAACCAGGAATGTGGGTAAGCAGATAAGACTGAATTCAGAATACACAGTGGCAGGGGGAATTCGACACTCACTGTTAACTTTACAGATGGTGCACATGTGCAAACCTGGAGGTTCCTAAGGCAGACACAGCGAGCAAGGACCACATGCAATTAATAGATGGATCACACTCTTGTATAAACACCACAGGAGAAAAAGGAAAGGAGCTTATGCCAGCAAAATGAAATAAAAATTACTAGCCAAGCTGCCTAAACAAGGCAAAGTTTATGTAGGATGGGGGGAGTTCAGCTGACAACACTCTGCTCTTTCATTTGTTCTTATACCGTGTGTGGTGCCTAAACATGGGCTGACGTGAGCAGGGGATCCCTGAAAATAAGTGGGGTAACTTCCCTTTGGCAGAGAAGGATTAGGGTTTGCTGACTCTGTCAAAAGGAAATCAGGGACCTCTGCCTCCCCGCTGCTGCTCCTACCATCCCGGTAGCAGCAGGGTTTACACTGCAGTTTGTTGTGTTTACATTGCAGGCCCCAGATCTTTTTCTGTGTCTGCGGTGTTACAGCAGAGGCAAGAAACGGAGCCTAATTCTCTCACAGCAAATGAAAGTCCTTCCCCAGCCCAACATTTACCATTTCACATTCTCACATACTGCAAACAACCATCAAAACCAGGGAAAAATAACAGCTCTAAAGGAAGTCTACACAACCAGCTGAGGAGGTCCAACTTCCAGACAGCTAGGGCTTAAGAGAAAGAAATGCCACCCATTAAGCCAAAATTGTAAAGAGAGTGCCGGGGGTCTTAGGAGGCAGGACAGCTCAGTTCAGGAATCACATCCAGCCACTGCAAAGTGCCATGACTCAAGGTGTTTGCGATTAAGTCACAGCTATGAGAAACGCAAAGTTTTAATGAGGGCTAAGTCAACACAAGGGACCTTCCAGGTGTGTAATACCAGCAGTTACGGTGAATGCAGATAGGAGTAGACTGTATTTTCATCAAGGAAACATTTGCCAAAATAGTTTTGAAGTGAGCAGTCCAAACAACCTCCCTACTGTTTACACGGAAGCTCTCCCAAACGTTAGTAAATTCAATCTTGCTTCAGTAAATTAAAGTACATTTCCACTTTGCTATGCTAGCCATCACAAGAACAGAAAAGGAAAATTCAATGCTAATGCTGCTCCTGGGAGCGTCTGATCCTGGAACAACCTCAACAGCCTGGTAAAGGCTTGGGAAACACCCAGGCATCTCCCAGCCTTCCCTCATGCCCCCTCCCTGGAGTACTCCTCAACTACTTTCCATGCATAAATCAACCAAGATCGGACAAACTTCAAATAGACCTCGCCCAACACAGTCAAATAAGCTAGGGAAAATGTATGTATGATTTGTAGTATTTACATTTCAAGCAACAAAACTTCTTGTTTTGATACATTATACATGCTGGAATTACTAACAAGCCTGCAAACTGCATAGGTGCGTTTTATGCATTACTTTTTACCATGAAACACTGCTGGGGGACTTTGTTCAGGGACTAGGCAGACCCCAGAGAACTCAGGTTATGGCAGCTTGGCTAAACAATGTTATCCTATTTACAGTTTTAGTTTAATCCATCCATTTGCTACTTAGCAAGGCCAAAATTTCACATTTTGCAACTATAGCAAGCTAAGCCCTGGCTGTGCTTTGTGGTTACTTGTCATTCTCAGTCAGTCACTGCTGTAATCTTACTTATTTGTAGTCACGTTATTTAAGCAATGATGTATTTTCAAGGGATTACTCTATAAATGAAAGAACATAATTTTTTTCTCAATGGTTACAAATTAGACAACAAAAGCAACATAAACAAGGCAATAAATAACCTGGATATATACAAATTAACATTGAATTTGTTTGTTTCATAGTTTGCAGTCTGGAAACATGACCACTTGCATTAGGCTGACTTCAGTGATTTCTGTTACTCAGATAAGCATGTCACCAAAAAAAGGCTGAGGTGAGGCAGGAGCTTTTATTAGGCCAAACAGGAGTTGGAAAAACAACAAAGCAACTTGTCAGCCAGCCTAATAAAAGACATTACCTCTCCCTACAAACCTTGCCTTGCTTGTGTCATGGCAGCAACTTCATTGCCCAAGTATTTCTCATCCTAACCATTAAATTTTATATTTAGTAGAAGTCCAAGAGCTGCCTCAGTTTATAATTGATGTTTGCAACGGATCGAGATTTTCAGTGCAGAAAGGCAATGAAAGGACAGGAACATGGGTACTGGAAACAAAGCTTGTGTAATTTTGCCAGCATGGGCATTAGATCTGCGAGTTCCTTCACCACCACCCCACCCCCCCATGCTGCAATCCCAGCATCCACAGAGAATCCCCAGCAGCAAACGATGGGCCTTGGGACCAAATTACCTCCCAGCTGACACTGCCTGGAATTACCATCGCTGGCATGGGTGGGACTGTATCCCAAATAACTGATGCAAGAGACAAACTGGCTTCCTCACAGCCATGCAGGATTCCTCGGGGACTCCTGAGAAGCAACAGCAGCAAGCTCCTGAAGTGGCTGAAAGCCATTTTTCATTCCACATTCACTGTCACAGAACTGAATTAAGAGAGCATTTTCTGTGAGGTTGAAGGAATAATTGTATGCCCCAGATCAGCAGATGAACAGGTAATGTATAGCTATGGGGCAGTGTGGGGCTACTCAGGAGAGTTTAGGGAAGCAGAATTTTCCCTGGAGCATCCCAAAGAAGGGAGATGATTAATAAACTGCTTCCAGGAACCAAGCACATTAAGGTATATAGCCCTGCCTTGTCAGCTGTACAGTAAGCATAGACACACACACAGACATGTGGCCCTTTTTCAGCATCCCTGTTATTAAGAGCAACTCAGGCATCCTCAGTGAGCTTCTTGGTGGGACACAAACTTCTTTCCTAGCCTATTTTTGTTTAGAGTAGCCACACAACTCCTTGTCACTGCCTCAAGGCAACTACAAATGCAAAAGCCAGAATTACACACAAATTAGCCTCAGCTCCGCCGCTCCAGCAGGACAGGGCTCTGCATTCAGCCTTTCCAGCTAAACCGCTTCTCTGCCTGCCTCTCCCAGCATAGCCTCCAGTGCCAGCAGCTGTGCCTGAGCCCAGCTCCACATGTATTGATCCCAGTACAAAGCACATGCTTGGCCTGACAGTCTGAACTCGGAGGTCAAGGTCCTCTCTTCTGCCACCCTCCTGACTGCTCTGCATCCAACTCCACTGCCAGGACTTCGATCAACTTCAAACAGGCAGCAACAGACCTATGCTGCTAACAGGCTGTCTCCAGCAAACTACTAGCAGAGGAAAAAAGCATCCCTAGTTCAGTTTACATTTAACTATAAACACCTGAGGTAGAGCCACCTTTGTTCTGCAGAGAAACCATCACACCAGATGCAAAGTGGTTTAGTTAATCAACTTCCAGGAAAGTTAATTTGGATTAACTTTAGAGTGTATTCATGTCAACGCACTCTACATTATTTCTCAGCTAGTCTATGGAGTGGCAGTGGCCAGGTTCATTGCTCCCTGGTACTGTAAATAAACACTAAATCTGTGTTTCAGTGGTATCAGGCAGGCAGCAGCTGTTGCTGCTGAATGCCCAGCAGATTGCTCTTGCTCTCAGGACTCATATGGGAAGGTACTGAACAGCCTGAAGATAATACTGTCTGGCAACAAGCATTTTCTTTCATAAACACCACCTGAAAAAAAAGAAGAAAAAAGAGAAAGAAGTGAAGAGAAGGCTTTCCTGTTCCTCTGATCTGGGCACCAGGCTGTCACAGTTTTATGTGAGGGGAAAATAAGACACTACACAATCTTCTGAAAGACCCTGTTAGAGAAATGGAAGGCAGGATACAGAATTTAATGCATAATTCATGGATTGTGAGAGCCTTGAGGCAAGACCTTTTGGACTCGCTAATTGCTTTGCTGAGAAGTAGGCCAGAAGCCTTAATAATGACTCCTACACCCAGGAAAATACACACATAAAGCTGTTGTAGCATTCACCTAGGGGCTTCCATATCACCCCTCCTGCACAGATGTGCTGCTGGCCCATCTGACAACATGCCAAGCAAGGCCAAGTGCATGGGACAGCAGGCTGATCAGGCAGGATCTGTATCTAATTCTGGTACATAGATATTTCTGTATATTCAGGTTTTTAGGCTGCAGGCAGATATATTTATATAAATATACATGCTGTAGCCCTTGGAGGACCCTCACTGTGTGCTCAGAGCCTTAGCATGCAGCATTCTGCAGTGAGACAGGCAGAGCTGTGCAGCTCCTCCACTGCAGTAGCGAGATTTAGCCCCACTGAGCTCAACTGCAAAAAATTCAGCGGGTGCAAAATCAGATCCTAGTTGCAGGCAAAGATATCGATATGACAAGTAGGCAAGTGTAACAGCTTACAGTTACAGAGGTTTGCACATGTGCACTATTTGGTGGATCTAAGTCATGAACAAAGCATAAAAATACCTTTTTGCTTCCTATGCCATAACCACCTCCTCCCCCATGTTGCCAGTGAACATCCTTGGATCTTCTCATCCCAGCAGGCAAAATCATAGGCTTTCATCTACCTACATGTTCAGATCTCCCATGCACGTTCTCCCATTTCAGAAAATGCTGTTACAGCCAATTCTCTGATCATATCCTGATGACCACCGTCAGCCACTGCTGCTTCTACTTCGTTAGACAGGACCAGAAGTTAGCCTCAAGGACCTAAGAAAGGCCTCACTATTGCTGATTCCAGTTTGTTACTGAATCCAGTTAAGAGTCATTCACTGTGTCTGAAGAGAGATGGGATTTGTCTCAAAAGCATGAGGATAAATTGTCTTTCTGCTCTGCCAGCTTGTCTGGCTCCAGCCCCTCCAGAGCAGTCTTCTTGCTGTCTTGTAACTGTCTTCCACTGCAGCATCCTTAGAGAAGTCTAACCCTGCACCCTTTTCACAACACATCAGAAAGAATCTCTTTTTAAGCCCTTTCCTTCCCCTTGGGTATTATTTAGTGATGTATCAAAATTATCTTAAAAACTCTTTAATAAAATGCAAATCAGTATCTTCCATAAAGGAGAAGGCTGCAGAAGTAAAACTACTGAAAGTGCAAGAGACAGAATCTGTCCCTTAATTGTACCATGCAAAGTCATACTACATTGATGACTTTACTGAAGCAGATTAAATGGTTATTGCTACTCTATTTATTTACTAACTTAAAGATGCCCAATCTGTTTCTCAGCATCAAGAATATGAAAAAGCAGAAGCACTTGAGAGAGATGAAGACAAAATAAGATGCTTAAAGATCACTGGGTTTAATGAGAAACCATCAGTACTTGTGAGTATGAATGAAGCTACCAATTATATGATAATGGAATAAAGTTTCAGAGCAAGTAAAACATCTTTTTGGTGACACTTCAAATTGCATGATGGTGAAGAGACAGACTGCCTTGCAACACCTTCTAGGTAAGAATCTTAACTATTAATCTGTAAATCTAAAAGGCCTCACACTAAAGGCAGAAGAATTTAAAGAGCATTTCAAACATCAGTGGAGAAATACAATGAAGCTGGGTATCCCCATACTTAGACCAGACTCAAAATGCCAATGCCTAACTCTGAAGGTAAATAACCTCTATGCCACTTTATAATTGAGGTGAAACACAACTCAAACCAAGCTGCAACATATTCAATGAGCAACTCTCACCTATACTATTTTAAATCTACCTATACCATTTAAACTCTAGAAATGTTATTGTCCTTTACAGAATCTCCAATTTAGGTTTTGATTTTGATATCTACAAGGAATACACACGGAATTCACAGTTTCCCCAAGACCAGGGGTTTACAGCCTGAATAAACAAATTAAAGCCAAAGCACGAGAAAGGCAAAGTGAGAACAACAACAAAATGCCACTTAATCTTGTGAGGTCTACCTTTAATAAATTTTGATAGCTCTCACATTGGAAGTAAGGTAAATAAGCATTAGCAGTATGTACTGCTTGGTGTAGTTTTATTTTTTCTGTGACCGGCAGAGAAGTCAGTAAAAGCAGAATGGGTCCATTGCAATTGCAACACAAAGGGCAGTCTTTCACTTCATACAAAGAATACTAGCACAGATGGTGAATCAACATTTTGCAGGAAAATCCATGTGTTTCCACATTAATGAGACACGGGTTAGAAGAACACAGTATTATGCACTGTCGTCATTACGGCAGAAGTGATTTGTTGTCCAAGCTTAGGTATCCAGATGGTACCAAAAATACTCCAAACTTTCTATAAGCACAAAGCTTTCACTATAATTAAAAAATGGTTTCAGAAAAAAAATATTGGTTTCTCTGAGTATTCCTCGTTCATGTTAAACTGCTGAGCATGCCCTATATGTTGTTTGCAGTGCTTTAACAAGGAGGATGTATATATGCACTAGAAAACCTCAAAAGGCAGAGCTGGGGAGCAGTAGCACAGGAGAGGGAAGCTGTGCAGAACCACATTCCCGAAGTGTGGAGAAGGAATGGGTAAGCCAAGAGCTATATGGCGCTTCACTGGTAGGTAGACTAGCAAGGTCTTCAAATAAGAAACTGTGTCTGGTCATGCAGGATGGTACTGAAGCGACACTGAAGAACTATGTGACCCGTGTTCATACAGTCAAAAAATAAGCTCCAACTTGGAGCAGTGGCTTCTTCTGATTCTGAACAGGTTTAACCCCCTCTCCCTGTGATGGGCTTTATCCATACTGGAGCCAAAGCAATTGGCCTTTATAACTAAGTCCCATTATTAACACATTTTCATTTCTGACAGGGGCCTAAAAAAACTTCATAAAAGCTCACAGTAAAATTATTGCTTTCTATTCTTTATTTTCACTTCACCCGAGCACACTCCCACAGGTTTGACTGTATTTTTTCCTCTTAGAAGGAAATTGTACAGCCTCTCTTAAAAGGCTTACCTTTAAAAAAGCAGCCTAGAAAATACTAGGTTAAATTTGACATGTTTTTCCCTGTTTCAAAGCCAGGGAAGGGTTTTTCTGGAAGAAGCTCACACCTTTTCTACACAAGCAGACTGAAAATCTGCTGCAGAAAAATATGGTGGGGGATAAGAGAGAAAGAAGAAAGGAAGGAATAAATTTCTGGAAGAGTATGTGGGTGTCGGGATTTGGTCTTTAATCTGACAGGTATATATCAGCACTTTTCCACAAACATACCTATAACTGATCAAACTGTTTTCCTCTTTGCATTGCTATAGGTTTGTACTGTTTCCTAATGATAGCCTTTATTTTTAGGTTAGCTTCCTAATGTCTAGGAAATGAAGCTAATTACTTCACCTGATGTCCAAAAAGCTACCAGGATAACAAAGCATGAAAAGCTCATACCTTTCTTCATCAATGCATTTGCCCTTCTAAGTTTCTCGAGCAAATTCGTCTTAAAATTAAAAAGCGTATTGTCAACCATGCAACTGACAATATGGTCCAGATTGGTAACTAGGGAGCAGGCAGAGGAGGTGGCCGCTCAGCTGATGGATATAAATAGCAAAATCCTAGTCAATAGGATATTATTGTTCTTTGGGGTTCCCAAAGAAGCCTTAAGCAATGGATCAGCTCCTATGCACATGGTGATCGCAAGATAGCACCTGTGCACAGTGGGAAGGCCCTGCCCAGGGAAGACTTGAGGCTATTTCAGGAGTTACCAGGTCTCAGCACTTCCAGTGCTCCAGTGGGAGTAAAGCTTGAGAAAGTGGGGGGAAAGGGCTCAGCAAAGCACCTGTCATCTGTTCATTCCTTTACATATTAGTAACTCATCTCTAAGAATCATGAGATTAAATAGCATACTTTCCTCTGCTCATGCCATGAAGCCAAGCCTAGATGGAGACTGGGAGGCAAATACCAAAGAGCTTTAGAAACTGGGAAAAGAAAACAAAGAAGGAAAGGAGTTTCCCAGGAGCAGGTCAGAATGGCTTATTTAGCAAGTTGTAACTCCACAAAACACCGGCGTCAACTGGCTTCAAGTCAAGGCAGCTTACACACTCAGGTATCACAGAGCTTCCATTTATAAACTACATTTCAAGGTGAGGCAATTAACTGCCTCATTTCTCTATGACCTTTGCAGTAAGGAAAAACAGAATCCGATTGCTCTCCTATTTCTAATTTGTTTCTTTTAACTCTCTGACTTCCTCCTCTTGCAGAACATATAACCACCCAGGGCAGACATCTTCAGGTAGATGTAAAATAAATATGTCTCATCCATGCCCTAAGCAAGCTCTCCCTTGGTCTTCCTCTCTACCCCACCAAGCTCTTTCAGACCCCTGAACACCAACAAGTATGAGCAAACCCAGAAGGAACCACCTGCCACCAAACATGAGAAGACCACATGCTGAGACAAAAGATGGGTTTGTAGCTTCATGTGAATTATCAAGCTGTGTAAGTTTACAATAGAGAGGGCAGCATATATGTGTTACAGTTCATGTGAATTGTTGGATGACATTGTTAGCTTTTGCTAACCATGTCAGATGGTGAAGGAGAGAAAAGGCGTGAAGAGAGGAATTTGGTCAGGCAGTGAAAACGGTCACCTTGAAAAGAGAATATCAAGGTTCAAGGCCTGCTCCACCAAAACTTTCCATGTTCACACACAGGAAAGTATGTAATTAGGTTGTCTGGATAACTTTGAGATAAATCCTCTGGCTTTCATGTGCCTTTGATCCCAAACCCTAACATCTAGAGATGTTAGGTGTCATCTAGAGAAATACATCAAAACCATCAGATGCTAAAAAAAAGAGAAATAAATCCCTGCTAGAATGTAATAAGAACACATTTCAATTTTAGTCGAGTCAAATGCAAAGCAGTGGAAAAGAAAGCTTATATTATCAGTGAGCATCATCATATTATATGGGTATCAATATTATTCAAGTACCAGAACTCAAGCCTGGACCTTCTGTGTAAAGCCACAGTTATTAAATGCTACTTTCGTAATCATAACAGCCCCATCCTTCTGTGAGGATGCAGCATGTGAGAACACACACGTGTAGCAGGACCAGCAAGCCAAAATCAAGTGGGCAGCCCAGTCAATCTTTCTGTCACATGGACATCACGTTAGCACATTAAGCCGTGTTTTCCATACACCTCCTGTGTTTAGCCTCCAAACCTGATCATTAGTGTGACAAACGAAATGAGCGGAAACTTTGGCTCAAAGACCCCAAACTGCAGCAGCTCTGTGGTCAGTCACTCTTCCTAAGTTTTCACTCATTAATGAAATGGGAATATAAGAGTTCAAGTGAACATTCAGTTCATAATTAAGTGCCTGAATAACAAAGCTGTCTACTGGCTTGAATGACGCAACATAGGAGTCTCATTTGAGCTTGTTTTAGGCACCTAGACCACCTCTACAACTGTCTTTTGTAATCAGTCTTAAATGAAAAGGACTGAATACGCATGAAAAAATTTGGATCCTACGTTTAAAAAAAAAAAAAAAATAAAAGCTGTAAAGCCATCTGTGTGATAGGCAATAAAGCCATGTTTAGACTTCCCCCAAAATTAAAGGAAGACAAGGACTTGAAAGGTAGCCAAAATCTGACTGGTTGAAACAAAATCTGAATATAACTTGCTGCATCAATTTAGTTTCCAAACGGTCTTGGGAGACAGATGGGTATTAGCTTTCCAGGCCTCCCCATCTACATCTGGATCTCTCAGCACCTGAGGATAGTTCCTCTCAGTGATAGCTGGGACTGGACGGGAAGCACACGCTGCCCTTCTCCTACAGACAGGGGCTACCATCAACAGGTTCACAGCCGCTTCCCAACTGCACAGTAGTCACACTGGTATGACCTCCAGGTTCTCAAAGTAAAATAAACTCATGATGAGTGATACTGTCAGCTGCACCATTATAGATGAAAGACTTTACTCTGCCCCTTAGCTGTACAAACAATGAAAACATGGTGCTTCCTCTCTATACACACTGGTTTTGAGACAATTAAATATAGTATCTTCTTTGATCCTTCTGATAAACACACAATGTTTTAAAGTCTTTAAAGGCCAGCACTGAATACATCAAAAAGGCCATCTACCTTCAAAAGAAGAAATGCAGCTTAGCCAGCAAAAATCCATACTCTGTCTTCTTTCAGTCAAGGTCAATAATCCATACTAACTTCTGGAAGAAGCCTAAGCACGAGACCTTTTTAACCAACATTAGGTCCCTTAACAACTTTTTTGTTTGTAATGGGAAGAAATGGAAAAACTCACACAAGAGTCTCTGTAACTTCAAATCACTCCTTGCCCTGTATCCAGAGAGAGCTTTCAAAGAAAACAAAAAGACAAAACCAGCCCTGAGAGTAACAGGAACTAAATGTCTTTCAGGTGCATTAATCACCAAGGCCAGGAAGTTCCCTACCTGGCGTGGAACCTGACAGAGATCGAATGCTTCCCAGCTACTCTGAACAGTAACTGCTGGAATTGCTCAGGATTTGTACCAGAAATAGGCCTACTGAGTCCCTTGTCAAAAAGGGAAGATCAGTTGGAATTTTGTCTCTGAAAGCTCATCTTCTAATACGGACAGTTCAGGCTGTGATATGACTCCAAAAGCATATGAATAGCACATGGCTGCCTGATCACTGAGGGGTTTGTTGTACTGTTGTTTGGGTTTCTTGAAGAAAACACAGGAAAAACAGCTGGAAGAATAAAAATGTAGCTTGCCATAAGCACTGGAGACTTAGGAGGCAATTGCAGGATTACTGCACATCTGAGGCCTTTTACAGACTTCAGAAGTACTAACAAGTGAAATACCCTTAAGAACAGGTCCAAAACAGTAAGATCTGCCATGTTATCATTGACAGGCAACTGTAAACTGGGTGGTGGTGGTGGGAGATGCATGTAAGCAATTTATCTGACATTCATTTGAAGTTAATTTTCTTCCCTATAATTGCCTTCTTCCTGGTGCAACATAAAAAATACTTTCTTCTAAGGGCTCTTTGTTAACCTGGAGACTGCGACTGCTGAGCCAGTGAACAACAGCCACTTGGGAGAGCTTTAGTTCCTCAGGTGCAAGACCGAAATGTGAGCTTTCATGTAAATCTGGCTAAAACATGGAGCATCCACCCTGGGGTCCCAGTGTAAGAACAGGAGCACCACAGCAACCACTGTGATGGTAGTTAATTAGACACTCGAGACTCACTTCACAACCAACTACAAGTCTCTAACCCAACCCAAAAGTGAAAACAAAAACTGAGAAGTCCAGTTGTCCAAAAAGCCACAAACCCACCAGCACAAACAACTAGAATATGATTTACTGCCTTCAGACAAAATTTGGTTTTCTACTTAAAACCCCTGTGCCCATGAAGGCCCTGGTGACACAGTCTGATCTAGCTGGGCCATTTCACAGGCATGGGTAGAGCATCTCTGAGTTTAGCAGGGCTCTGGATGGACTCAGGCATACAGAGCATCACCAAGCGAGGAAAGCAGCACCACAGCCTGCAGGATCTGCATTGCATAGCTGTGGTCTCGCTGGTGTGTAAATCTAAACGCGCCACTAAATGGACATGTTTCCTGGTAACAGACACTGCACAAGAGCAGGGAATTCTTTGTCCAGCATGGGATACTACAAAATGCACTCATCCCCAGTGTTAATTAGGATAGGCTGAAGATCCAGAGGGATACATATGTTAAAGACAACAAGGACTGGAATATAAATGTTGCTATTTGAAATTAATCCTGTGGCATACATTTAGTGAGCATTTATTTTGTAAACAACTAGAATTATACTACCAAAAGAGGAAAACATAAAAATCAGCATAATGAAGGAAAACACCACCACTAGTCTAGAAAGGTCTCATTTCCGACTATAAACAGTAAAAGATGCTAACATTAAAAGTACAAAAACCAAGGCAGCTCCTTGTTCATACATACAGTGAGTCTGAATTACACTGATACATATCAAGAGCAACTTTTAAGATGCTACAACATAAAATGTATTTTAATGCATATCTGTAATAGTGGAAAATAATTAACAGAATCCCTCAAAGTATCACACTTTTGCAACAAGTATTTCTTGAATCATGCCATTGAATTAATGGGCATAGAGATTACAATTATCTTTTAAGTGTTTTCGAAAATGTCTTTTCAGATTGGGTTGGATTTCTCATTTTGTAAAAAAAATCCTCTCTGCTTGGAACTTACATGTCCACAGGCATCCCTCTCTAGACATCCAGGCTGTTGCTATTACGAGCCTCCTTAGAAGATGCCAATTTAAATTTGTGTTCATGGCTATAAAGCCTCAAACTATAGCTTTAGCTCAGCTGCTTGAACAGAAATATGCAGCAATTATAATGAAGTAAAATTCATCCTGCAATCCTCCACCTACAGTCCCTGTATTTAACCAGTGTGGAGACATAAAAATAGAGTAGCAGGTAAAGAGACATGTAGAAAAATACCCCTATTTCTTGAAAAGTGCTTCTTGAAGCCCTTCACCACCCCAGCAGTGACACAAATGTGACTGCTTATCTGCTAATTTCTTCTCCTGAATACATAATTTTAAGAATATTTCTTACTTCTAGATGACAAGATAGGTAACATTTGCTCTTTCCCTTTAGACATATGCACTGAACGATCATTCTATAATAACAGTAAGTTTAAACAGCACAAGACATAAACAGATAATGTTTAAACAAACCCTGACAAGCTAAAACAGCCAAGGTTGCTTCTTCTAGTCCAACAGAAAAGTCTTTAAAGTGGAGAAAGGAAATCGAGTCATCCCTCTAGTATTTTCAAAGTAAATGCTACACTTACTTCAGGATTCAAGTGACATAACCTTGAAACTGGCTTGGAGAAAGAAAATAATTTGAATTTCTGAGTGGAAAAAAAAAAGCAAGTAGAAGAAACTATGATAACCATATTACATTTTTAAATCAGTGCTAGTTTTAACACAGTGTTTTGAAAACTCATTTTTAAACAAATGCCATCCAGCTTCAGGCAAGTGGTATGGTCTGAGATGTCACCAGTTCTCCTAACACTGAGGCTGGTCAGTGCTTGAGCAACAGTTCACCAACAAAAGACAGAGAAGGTGATGTTAGCGAGTGACAGAAGAACAACCCCAAGCCTCGAGCCAGGTCCATGCTTCGATGCCAAACACAGTCTTTCATATGATGAAGTGTTAATACGCGGGTGTAAAAGTTCACTTGACTGCAGAGCTACTGGGCGTGATTTGAATTCGGTGTAATATCATCCATGCAATGGGACACACAGCCCAGACTTCTAATTTGTTAGAGAAATTAGCCATTGACCTTATTACAATTGCATGCTGGAACGTGCAATCTGTACTTTGCCTTACCTCTTACTGCTCCTTTATTTCACTGCCAAGTTTTCCTATTTCAGGAGCAGGTAAGTCTTCCTTCCATTCCTGACAAACACAGTCAGGTAGGAGAGTGCCCTCACACAGACCATCCCCACCACAAGATTTATGTTGCCAGCATTATGTTTGCCTCCTTATACGCAGATTTGAATCTTTATTTGGGGGTTTGCATTTGTAACTCACAGGCCTATTTATCTCCACCTTTATACTGAATAGGACCACTTTGTGGTTCTACAGGGATTTGTCTAAGGTTCTCCAGGCAATTTAATCTTTCCAAATGTCACCCTAATCTACAAAGAGCTCCACTGAAATGAACATATCTACAGGCAGAATGAAATCCTGCTGAATATGGTGACAAGTTATGGAGGAGTTAAAGTAATGAACAGTTACAACACCTTACTTTTGTCGGAATGAATGGATACATTAACAAAGGTGTCCTTCTATTTGTAAAATTCCCATATGTTTGAAAGTCATCAGAGTATAGCAAACAAGCTGAATGCTGCTGTATCTTGTAACTTAAAAAAAATTATTATTCTCTGTAGTTAAGTACAAAAGTCTTAAGAATTATGCTTCATACATAAATGGGTAAACAAAAATACAGAGAGAAACAAGACTGACTATAGCACCTGCCACTATAGCACCTGCCTTTGGTTGTCCATCAGAGATGCCTAAGCCCCCAAAAGTAAAGCTATCCAGCTACTTCACAGCCAGAGTTAACTTTTATGAGTTAAGCATATGTATTACCCTCTTAAAACACAGGCTTCCGGACCTGACACAAACTTCAGCTTCCTTTGAGGTATCGGTGACAACTATAGTTACCACTGTCCAAAGCTTATAAAATCTAGATCTTAATGATCCAAACAGGAAGACAGGCAAAATCAGAGTGCTGTGAGATCATGACGAAGTGATTCACTCAAAGGTACAAACTCAGGTAAGAATGGGGAACCAGTGGGGCTGGTACTGGTCAATTTATTTCTTCCAGCCTGTCACTTTTTTGGGGAGGCATTATTTCTGACAACACAATATATTCCCATGTAGCCCTCCAAATATGTTTGAAGGCCATGCAACCCTCAGCAGAGGAAGCCTAAGACGCAGGAAAGTATTTAAATCTACTGAAATCAAGGAATAAACATCTATGTATTTCTGTGGGTTCTGGATCAAACTCTGTGTAGCAAAATGACAAGTAGCAGGACTTCGGGCTCTTTGTCTAGTCCTCTGATAGAAGAATGGTATAATATACAAAATGAACATTTAAACCATGATTATTTTTAAATGGTGGTAACAGCACTTGTTCGCCAGAGATGGACAAAACATCTGACTGCACAAGCATTCATCTCCACCTATTTCTTTCCAAGGAAAGCAAGGAAAGATACATACTACTAAACATACATTCAGTCTATTGCAAAGCACAGAA
>NW_009924123.1:0-3481 GCF_000696875.1 Nestor notabilis | reverse complement strand
TAGAATGATGCGTGCTGAGGATGTTGCCTCTTCCTAGTGAGTGCAATCCACCACATAAGGGAGTGTATTTTTGATGATCCTAAATCAAGCTTCCAGTAGGGAAGATTTTAAAATATTCTCGTGTTGTAACAAAATGTTCCCGCTGGTGTTGTAATGAAAAAAAAAAGAAAAAAAACCATCTCCTGACAGGAAATTAATTATTGAGCATTCCAGTGCTTGTTGATGCGCTCCTACATTGCGCAGAGGCTTTTCATTTTTCTCTTTCAGTATGTGGAGAAATGCACTATGAAGAACATACAAGCAGGAAAAAAGAGCACAAGAATATCAGTTTATTAAATGCATTTAGAAGCTGAATAGACCTGGAGTGAGCAACTTGGTCTATGCATCACCATAGTTGGTGTTTATTCCCTCTTTACATTCCGCTCTCCTCTGTCAGATTGTCACTTTTTCTTCTGCTCTCTGAATTTACCTCTGTCAAGAACTGAAGCAGCGTGCCTAGCTTTCAGCACTGCTTACCTGCAACAGCTTTGAACTATCACTTCCTCCACTAGAAAAACAAAGTGGAAAATATCAGATCTTGATGGGAAGGGAAAATAAAAGCCCCATCATCATATGCCTATGCCTAAACATCAAATTGTAATTCCATTTTTTAAACCATCCCTTTTTTCCCCCCCTAAGTCTAATCCATTTGGCAAATTTCACCCCTGGCTGTCAGTTCTAGTATCCCTGTGAAAAAGCTGAAAACCCCTCACATGCCATAATTTCTCTCGTTGGTTACATGACAGAATATATAGTTCCCGAGGCTGCTTCTGCACCCAGCACATGTACCTAGAACATCTCAATTTGGTGGGATCATACCACTGCAAAAATATCCTCATGAGAGCAGACTCATCCCAGTAACCGGAATCCTGGATCCTTCCTGGATGTGGAACTACCAAACTAGAGATGGAATATGCAACAGACTGAAACAGCATATGCCATCTTCAAATAGTATTTTACATCAGCAGTGCTCTACAGCTTAGCTAAGGCATAATGAAGAACTCTTTAAGAGAAATGAATAATTTTAGCTTTTAAAAAAGGAGGTGGAACGGGTATGGAAAACTGCTGCAGCAGATGGCTGTGTGATGCCTGCAGAAACTTTAATACCAGCTAGGCTGCTCACGTTCTACTGGTACTGTTTCTCATGGCCATCACCAGCTGGGCTCATCTCCTTGGGCTCTTCCATCGGCTGCTGGGCGGGATGGCTCAGATGCAGCATGACTGTAATGACTCTATGTGCCTTCCAGACCTGAAAGACCTTATATTTGACTGGCTCCGAGTCTGAGCAGAAGTCTCCATCCCTGCACAAAGATATGCCAATGTTTTCATGCATTACTCATATCCATAAATGTTTAACGGCTGCCTCCTGTCTTCTCCTTACAACATACTCCCTCACGGGTCTATATTCATATCATGGGGTTACCAGAGACCAGAAAGCACCTTCACATATGAAAAATGTCCATTGAAATGGAGTGTTCTGGAATAAGACAAACCATCAACTTCACAGCACCTACCCTAAACACAGCTGTGCTTGTCAGAGAGCACTGCAGGCGCAGGAGATGCTGCAGCTGACAGGGACCCTCCCTACCCGAGGTCCTCTGCGTGGGCCTGAGCAGCAGGGCCCTGCAGCAGCTCTGACAGTGCTGCTGGAACCTCTGCATCATCCTCATCTAGATTATCATCCTAGAATTGTGACTTTCTAGCACATCAAACCTGTTATTCACTCTACAGCTGATAGACTATGATACTAGCGGTGATTCAGATTGCATTGTTTTGAGAGAATGAATTTTGAATTATAAAGCAGAAGTTAATTACTACATATGAGCATAGAACATATGCTGCCATTTTACAAGAAGCTATCCTGACAAGAAGCACCGTGCTCTGCCACTGAGCTCCCGAGTGACAAAAATCACACTCTCCTGAGTATCAGACTTACCATCTGTAAAATGTTTTTCTTCTCTAGAAGATAATGTGTTACAAATCTTGTACACTGGAAGTGATAGATATTATCACTTGCTTTGGAGCAGCACTTCAGAACAAACACCTTTTCTCCCTTATAAGAGCCCACATGGGGCATAAAACTTCTTTAAACCCTATTTAGCAGTGCAAGCAAGGTGACGACTAAACTCTCTGTCTTGTATGGTGAGGGGAACAGGAGGGTTTTTTCATGAACACAATGTTATTCAAAGGAATTTGCCCTGTAGGATGACATTCTCCTACAGGACTATAGGAATTTTAGATAAGGCTGCTGCATCTGTATAAATGCATTTTAAGTTACAGAAAGGGAAATGCGTTTAAATCCTTCTTACACAAATGGCTGAGAGGCAAAGCCAAAACCATACTATTTTTTTTAAGAACAGATTTCTTCTTTATTCCTTCTCAAAAATGCCCATGAATTAAGGATTAACCAGGTTTAATTGCTACAGCTTGGAGCACCAAGAAAATAGAGACAGGCCATCCATGCTACCACAGAGAATCAAAAAAGACAGAGCCAGGAGTCAGAAATGTAGAATTACACTGTAATGAGAGACTGTCAAAACCCAAGAGGAGTTCAACCTGGAATCAGCAGTACTCAAGATCTGAATTTCAGTGGTTATGGTGATACAGGTCAAAATGTTGTGGAGTGCCTCCATCAGCAGTTACAGTATTAATACAACATCAGAGATGACAGAATGGCTAATTGGAGTCTCCTTTCTGATAAATTATACATCTGCTATTACCAAGCCAAACCAAAACCAATTTCCAGCAACTGCACTGCCTCTGCCAGTAGACAGTGCCTTAATATCATCATGCATAAACAGGAAGAGATAATGACCTATAATTCAAGTCTATTATTTTTATGGAACATGAAGATACATTGCAGTATAGTGTGAGCTGTTGATTGAGACTGGTATGTTACATTAAACCAATCATTCTCCCATAAACCACTGCTGCTGTTTCTTCTTTCATCGATTCTTGCTGTCCTTGCCAATCACGAAGACTCAGCTCCTGAGGGGCAGACATAACTTTGGAGGAACTACCACAATGATACCAAACTACGCTCAAACCTAAGTATTTCCATCCATTACACTACCACAGCCTGTGTCAGAATAGGTGAGCATCTCGTAGATGATTTATCCATAAGCTCTGCCCGTGTTTATTCAACAGTAGCTTACAAGAGATACATTAAATTAAGTACGCAGATAGCCGTCGACTTCCTTTCACATTGCGCCGATACGGACCTGGACCCGCATCCTGACTGTGGCCGAGTGCCTCCACATCTCCCGGGCGAAGTGGGCTCTGCCCCCGGCTCCCGGGCGCCTTTGCCAGGCTCCAGGAGGAAGAACGCCTAGAACCAGGGCGAGCCCCGGCACCGCTCGCTTCGCTCCGCACGCCGCAGCCGGCGCGGTACTCAGAGAGGGAGCGACGGGAGCGGAGCCTACACCCCCCGACGGCCCTCAGC
>NW_009924122.1:78951-138940 GCF_000696875.1 Nestor notabilis | reverse complement strand
GTTCCCAGGACTTCCCGCTCTAGGTACCCTCCCGCGGAGGGGTTTGGGTTCGGGTCCGGCTCCGGGTAGAAGCAAACCCAACCCCGCAAAGCCCAGGAGCGCTGAGAGGGGCGGGAGACCTGACCGAAACACTGCCCGGTACCGCGGGGCTGCCTTCACCAATTCCCCGATATATTCCCACTACCGAGATAAAGAAGAGATCTTCATTCAGTGACCGAGCTCGTCTGAACACTCAGAAGTTTTTATGAACGGCGGTAATTTTCCCCGTCAAGAAGAAAATGATGTCTATGGTACAACGTTTCTGAGTTTAAGACATAAACAGCAACAAAACAAAAATGGGGCTCTTATGGTTTACACACACCACCACCCCCCACCACCCCCCCCAACTAGAATTATGAACTCAGGGAAATCTAAACATTTAAAAGGGAAGTCAAAAGAGTCGTCAAGTATTAAATTCCTTGAAAAGTTCGTTTCAGCTTAATGTTAACTCCCACAAAACTGCCCAGTGTTTATCTGAATGTTCAAAAAATCCCGTCTACACCCCTCCATGAGGGGGGAGCTGAACAACACCCCCACCCCCCAACCAGCTGCAGCCAGAACTCCTTAATAGCCAGTAAATTTAATCTTTTATTTGAATGCTATCAAAGAAAGGACGAATTCAGAAACCTTAAATAGGTCTACTGTTGATTTCAACACAGCTTGAGACAGCCCTTTTTAATAATACAATATTCCAAATTTTTAGTGTGTGTGTATCAAATTACGTTTCCTCTTAAATGAGGAGATGGCAATATTTCTATTGCTTAGAATTTTAGACTGGCATAACCCAGCAATGAAATCATTATTATCTGAAGTTGTTTTAAATCCCCACAGATCATGTCTCAAGTAAGCCATTTCTGGCCAGTAAAACACAGTTCATTATCATTAAGAAACTTTCTTTGTGAGTTAAGAATGAAACTAAATGTCCTCCTCAAAATAGTGCCCCTGTTTTCATCTTGTTCTTACTAATACTATTTGACTGTGATCTTCTGTAATATTTCCTGGACTTATTATCTGTAACTAAATGCATTATTTTTTGGACAGCCATAGTGTTCACACAGAATCTATGTTTAAGTGGAGTTCAGATTAACAGTGCATCTCGGCAATATGGAGTAAAATACATTACAAACCAAGCATGTTAATGCCAGGAAATTCAGGGATCTGGAGTTAAGGATAATTACATTTAGAAATCTGTATGTATTAGGCTATGGGACTGCACGATTAAGATACCAAATCGACCTTATCTTTGGCTTGTTGTAACATCATCCATTAGCCCACATCATAATGACTACAGCAGTTTAGTATCTCTGTCTCTAGATGAAGCTCTCTTACTCTTTTCCTTTTCTTTTCTTTTTTTTTTCCCAATGTATTTTTTTAAACCTTGGTTAAACTGCTTATTTCCACACAGTATGATGCTGTGATGGAAAGGAAATGAAAGAAGCTAAATGTTAAAATTGACATTAGCTATTGCACGGGTGCAGAGTTAAGAGTGCTTGGAGATTTGAAGTGTTACAGTATTTCTATGTACTTATAATTTTTGTAACAACTCTAAATTCCTTGACTTATCAAGGCATCTGTATAAAGTTGTTCTTTCCTTATTCACTAACTATATGCTCTTAGATTTACCTCCATCTTACTGTCATTCTTGTTTTGCTTAAGAATTCTTTTTTAAGTAGTAGTCTTATTTTTATGACATTCCTACATTATTTTTTTCCCCCCAAGACTGTTAATCAGGTGAAAGCTTGAAGGTTTTGCAGTCTTGCTGCACATCCAAGCAGCAGCTGGAAGAGGACAACCCTAGAGTGGTTTGAAAATCCTTCTTGACTCTTGCCTTTGACCTTCTTGTTTCAAGTGCTAAGAGTATTTTCTCTTCTTATTGCCACGTCAGGGTTCCGAGCTCATCCTTTACATGTGTAGTGAACAGGACTTTTAGTATTAAGTATCTGCAACAGAGCAGTATAAAGTAAGTGGTTTGTTGGATTCATCTGCTCTGCAGAATAAAAAAAAAAACGACCTCCCCAAATAACTAGGTTTCAGATAGACTTGCAAGAGGTCTGTTCTCATTGCAGTAAAATAGCCTCAAACGTTCATGTACGCAGAGATATCCATAATGTGTGTTGGCCCTGAAAGATTCCTTGGAGGGCAGAGGGAGAGATCAAATGGAGGTCAAGTGAGTAACTGTTTATAGATGGTTAACTAGAGTGACAGAGAACTGTGGTAGCTGCTTTTCTAACAGTGTTTAAAGGTTTAATCTTGCTTCCCTGGGAGTTCTGCATGTGATTTCAATGGATGTGAAATTGGCCCTTAAGGGCAGAATCCACCTCTCTTCTTATCCCAGCAGAACACATCTGAAGTTGGTCTAACCTTTCATGAAGAAACTCAAAACGTGATAAATTTGCTTGGGTTTAAATTTTGTTATGAACATAACTCTTGGCCTCACTGTGAGGTGTTTTCAGAAAGCTTGGGGTAAAGCAGAGCCAAGTTTGGTGTGTTCTGCCTCTCCCCCTGAGCACCACACTGACGCCGTGGAGGGGATTTTATTCCAAGAGTGTTTAAAACTGTGTGGCTTTGCTTGGGTTTCGCTTGGATTGTTCAGGTTCATTGAGCTTGCAGGCCACTTCGAGGAACCTAGACCTCAACAATAAAGGTTCACTATTCCCGGCAAGGAGAGGCACCTGGGAGACTTGGCCAGGGCCAACTCAGCTCTGCTGTTGTGCTCTCTCCATGGGAAACTGATGCACAAAGGACCAGAGCATCAGAACTGAACAGCTTGAGACTGCAGGGAAAAAATCTAGCCCAACAGCCGGGTCAAAATGGTCAGGGGTCCTTTACAGCACCCAGCTCATTGCTTTCAGGCTTTCTTTTGACTAATCAAACATGAGTCGCATGTCTCTTGGGATTTTTTTATTATCATTATTATTTGCTTTGAATTTAAGATAAGCATGAACGAAACATCATAACCCAAATATCTATACACTCCGGGGATTTCAGGCTCTGAAACAAACTTTCCAGCTGCCTTCTCCCTCAGCAAAGTCTAGAGGCCTCATAGTTTTGTCTATATTAACAACTTGTGTGGTGCAATAAGAACATATCTGTAGAGCAAAGCAGTCATTCTGTCCCATTTCAAGGGTTTTTCTTTAGTCTAGCTGTAGTCTTGTCCTAAGGACTGAATTGCTGTTTAGTGACTGGATGCTCTTCTGGAGTTCATTTTTTGACTTTATTTCATCCTAAAGGAATTTAATTCACACCTTCAGAGACAATTTTGCGATGCAAAGTAAATAAGGATAGAGCTTCAAAAAGCCCACTCCAAAAGCACATCCCTGATCCCAGATAAAACCCTAATTTAGGTGCAACCTCAGAGCCTCAGACGCCAGGTTTCGGTGTATTGTAGTGCCCTCTAGTGACAGAAGACTGGGCATTGGCTGTAAATCAAACACCGCGAAAAGCCTTTCCTCAAACTTCCTCTTTATTTTGCTTTTGGTTCTGAAAGTATTTTCTTTTTACCCCTTTTTATTTTCCAATGTTTATTAAATTAATATAACAGTATTAATAATGTTAATGTTCAGTAAGTTTCTGAAAATTACATTTTTTAAAATGTGGATTTATAATTTAAGAAGTCCATTATTTTAGTGTTGTTTTGAAAAAGTTCTATTGTCAATTAAAACCATGGATATAGCCATTTTAGGAAAGAGCATCCACAGAGTTACATCACATAAAAGCCCAGAGTAATAGACAAAAACAGGCAAGAAAACAACAAGAACCTGGTGGGAGGTAAAGGACAGCATGCGGTGTGCCCAGAGCCAGGCATTAGTGAATGCACAGAGGGCTGATGAGGCAAATAATGTAAACTAAATCTAGTGTTTGTGTTTAGAGATCTGTTCTCTGGGCTAGGGGCAGCTGTATTAATCTCACGTTGAAGCGAGATCCAGCAAACTGTTTATGGTGATGGAAACATTTCATTTGCTGGAACTGCTCTGACATTCGTCATCTAAAGTTGCCAGATGGTAAAAATGTTTAGTTTGCAGTAAACAATCATTAACATCACTTAACATACATGTCACTCACACGACAAGGACATGCGTCTTACAGGACTGGACATAACTGGGATGTGGGAGACTGGAACTTGCCAAATCCTACCATTTGCTTGCTTTCTGGAGTTGTGTTTTACTCAGAGCCTTATTGGATCTCATAACCAATAGCTGATTGTGTAAACTAAGGTTTTCAAAGCCAGCTTTTAAAACTTTGCTCTCTTAGAGGGAAATACTCAGCCAGAAATGAGTGCCTGAATTACGTACTCATGACCTGCCACTCCCCATGTATCTTAGCAGAAGTATCAAGTACTCATTTCTCCTCTTTTGAGTCAGTCTGGTCTTGTGGCTGTAGCTACTCTTCCTAACTTCTGCTTCAGAACTTGGGGTTGAATACATGTTTCAGAAGATTATCACCATGTCTACTGAAACACAAAGGAAGTGAGACCAGTTGTTACTCTCGCAGTATCTTTTAACCTAATGGATCCCTAGCTGCTTATAAAACTTCAACCATCTACAAAAAGCATTGAAGAGGCATTCAGTTACAAGACTTGGAGAAGTACAGTAAAGCCATCTAGACCTTTATTTGTCACAATGAAGGGTTATTTCTTATTCAAGATTTATTTGCATTATGTTCAATCTGTGCTTTAAAGTTTTTAGAGATTCAGCTTCTATTTCTTTCCTCAGGAGGCCTTTCTATAGTCCAATACATCTTACATCAGAAATCTTTTTTTTCATAATGTCTCTATTTTTAACTCCTCCTTTCTGGAGTGTAAAAATTCTGCTTATACTCATTTACTACTTTAAAATATTCCTCTCTGGAAATGGTTTCTATTTTCATTTTGACCCACACAACCAGATAATAAATGCCCACATTATTTCATTCTCCTATATCATGAGTCCCAAAAATGTTGCTCTTGTCTTATCTCAGTTCACAAACAGAGACTGACATTTGCTGATGTGCTGGTGATTTTTATATTTTTAAGCATTTGTGGCTTTTTTAGCTCAACAATGGCATGCTATTTTTAACCTGGCAAAGAGCATACAGGTAAGGGACTCCTCCAGACTGAATTTTATATCAAGAAGTTTAGCCATGATTTTAACTGACCAGACTGCTCAATTAATTTTTCAGTTGTACAAATGGCAAACATTTGACAAGACTACGTCAGAAGGGCTTGTAATCTCAATTTTAAGAGTTGCTCGAAATTACTCATCTCAGAAAAATCAGTATATTCATAACTCTATGTCTGCAGGAATTGGTTCCTCAAGACTTGCTTCGTTCAGTAAAAGCCACTGAGATCTGAACAACAAGGCAATTTAGAGGAAAAAATGCCAAACAGTTTTGCATTTCTCCTCATTTACAGTGATTGCTCACATTTGCAGGAAAGAGACCTAGCTCAAAATGTTTGTATATATGTAAACCCCTGCACCTTCTCTCTCTTGAGAAACGTAAGAGTCTTCTTGTTTCAGTACGTACACATTAAGCTAAGTTCTAAGAACATCAGCCTCCCACAAGGGAGTAAAGTAGGTGTTTGAATTTGGCATAGTCACTCCCTTCACACATGTACACAATCAATTCCTCGACATCTGTAGCACAGTTGATTTACAGCTTTTTTGGGGTATGTTAATTAAACGTGTACTCAAAGTTCTGACAATATATCCCAGGCTGAGGGCCCAATCCTTGGCCCCACTCCCACTCTTTGGAGAAATCATAGCACAGAGGTATCAACATTTGTTAGAGCTTTGCAGCTGGAGATTCCCCAACTGAGATGAAATGCCCAACACAAGTCCACCCAGTGCATTAGCTCTCATCCTGTCCTGGTGCAGCTCTTTCGCTGGTGAGTGTTTGAGAGCAGACTGGTGTTGGACCTGAGCTTTGTATGTTACAGAGGGGGAGGACTTCACTGGCAGAGCACAACCAGCTAACACACACTATGACATTTACAGATGCAAAAAACCCGGAGGAAGATACATGAGAGCAGTACAAAGGCCGCACTATTTCAGATCAAAGGTCGACGCAACCCAGAATCCTCTCTCTGGCCATGGTCAAAAGCAGATGCTCAGGGGTGGAGGGCAAGCATGGCTGAAACTTCCTGCAGTGTGCCCTCTCGGCACATGGCCAAGAGTCTGGGCTCAGCTCCAACAAGGATGTGGAGCTGTTAACTTCCCATTGATTTCTGCAGTTCCAAGCAGGTCTCACATCATTTGATTTTAGCAGAGAATCAGAAACTTCAGTAGAAATAAAGAACTATAGAACATAGACTCTACGTTTTAAAAACATTGCACCACTCTCCCTGTAAAACAAAACCCAGCTTCACTCCCCATTCCTGATTATAAAGAGCTTTTTCCAGCTCCTGCAATATCTGAAAAACTTCAGACAGAATTTATGGAATAGTAAATGTCTGCCCTGAAGATAAAGTCAAGAACACCTGGAAACAAGAGTAATACAGAACCTTACATTGCCAGCAGGAGCCGATGGCAGTATCCCTGTGCAATAAAATACCTATCAATCACCTCATGGGAAAAGCCAACACAGTAGAGTTGCTAGGACAGCACGCACCAGAAAGACAGGGAATTCAGAGCAAAGAGAGGCTTTAGGTTTACAGGATTGGTCCTAGAATGCTAAATCCAGGAGGTTATAATGGAATTTCTCCTTATGTTCATCTGGCAGACTAAAGGTAACTAGTTTTTCTTGTGAAGAAGAACGAAGTGGATTTCAGTAGTCTACCCATCTAAGGACATAAATGCTGTTTCTTGCAATCCCTTTTCGCAGGACAGCACCACAGCAAATGTCCCCTACTCCTGCAGCAGGGGAAAGGAGGGTAAGAAATGTGCCTGTGCCAAGTCACTCTGCACAATAGGCCAGTATCTGATGCACTGGCTCAGAAATGACAAGGGAATATTTTCTTTGGATTTATAGCCTTGTCGGGTCTGCAGGGGCTGTAGTTTTCCCTTTTACATTTCTTGGAGGTGTTGCATGTGCTCTCAAACAGGACATCTGATGTGGAAACAAAAGCCTTTCAGATCTCCCACAGAAGGTAGCTTTTTCCTCCCAAAAAAACACCCTGACCAGGTGGACTGCCTGCAGCTGGGATGCAGAAGCAAGAGTAAGTCATTTAAAGGTCGTAAAAACCCTTGGGCCTAGCTTTTATTTGTGGAAGCAAAACCCAGGTGGCAGATGTGTATCTGCGCTCCTCCTAGCATGTGCCAGTGAGAGCAAACCTTCCTAAAAGTTGGTACAATACAGGTGAAGAAGAAATTAGCTGCGTTGGGTGTATTAAATATATCTTTCTGTGGACTTTGTTCTGGAGTTCTTCATGGGGATGTCTTAGCACTTTGTAGACCTTAAGAAAGTGTAGTCAGTTCCCTGAATGTAAACACATGGTCACTGCAGATCTATGGGGCAACTGCAAGACCTCCAGGTGCCATATCAGAAATACATGGGTCTATAATCTTCTTATCATCATCTGGCAGGCATGCTGCATACTTGAGTTGTTCCAAATAGCACTAGAAGCCTGTATCTAGGCACCCAAATCAGACTGAAAGGATTCTATCCTGGAGTTTTATTCCTATTTTAAGGATGGAGGAACTGGAGTGTTGTTCTGGACAGTGGCTGCAAGAGCGTCCTGTCATTCAGGGTGAAGCAGTGCCTGGGAGGCCAAACCTTGCTTGATGAAGATGCTGAGTGCTGCCAGCTCCAGCTGACTGCAGTGCCTGGTCTGAGTGTTCTGGCCTTTGGAAAACAGCTGCTGAAGGAGCACTATGGCACTAAGACCTATTTATGGAATTTGTGACTACACAGAAAGTCTATATTAAAGACAAGTCTAAGCCTGGGCTCTCGGGTGGTGCAGTCTTCTGCCATAGCTGCAGTGATCCTCAGCTACAATGGCTCCTTGTGAAAGCTGAGAGACTTGCAGATGTTGCCAGAGATAATTAATACTCTCCATTTTCCGTTTACCTACTGCAAGTCATGGAACTGAGCACCCCAAGCTGCCCATGCGACACAGGACAAACACCCATACGGCACATGCATGCTCTTGCACACTGCACTGAATTGCACTGGACATGTCTGTGTTGCCTTTAACCCTCATTCACATATACACACTTACACATGCAGCTCAGCAAGCACAATTTAACTGCTCCGTACCGTCAGCTCTGCCTAAGCCCAACTTGATTTTAGTTCCATGCTCAGGGCCATTGGGTGAGGGATGTTGCAATGATCTATGCAGCTTACAGCCAATGGTCCTGGGAAAGTATCTCGGGTGTCTATTGGGAAGCTTAGAGTTTCTGGCATGTACAAATGCAAGGCAGTAGCGACGTAAACAAAAGCAGCTGAAGCACATGGCATAGCATCTTCTGTCTTGATTGACACAATGACAGTTGCACCAGAGCATTGATTGAGAAAACAAGGAATGATATGGCTGATCTGTATTGCCCCTTCTTTGCTGCCTGGGGCCTCGGGAGGAAATTGCTGGGAAGAGATCAGCACTAAAAAGCAGCAAGTACAGTTCCAGGCATGGGGAGTTCAAGGCTATCAGATCCTTGGTGGCCTGGGACTGCTGCTTCTAGAAGGGTCAATACAGAAAGGATTAACTTGCTGGCGTAGGGCCCAGTGAGTGTGGGGCTTCCTTCCAAAACCTCCCAGCCTGAAGGGCTTTATTCAGCCCTAACTCCAGATGCTACAAAAAAAAGAGGAACAGGAATTTCCCCAAAATTTACTCTATTAGGGCTGTGAGGCTGAGAGAGAGGGGGAGGGTCATGCTCATCAGGGAAAGCAGCTCAGTGCAGCAAGGCAGGCCACTGCTGTGAAGCAGGGGCACAGACAGGTGATCAGAGCTACCTCGGACCTGACCCAGACATGTCATCTTCCTTAATTTCCACTGCCCACAAGCCGAAGAGTTTCTTATGGCATGGTCAGCAGCACTCTCTCATCCTCCTTTCTAATCCCTTGCCTGCCTCACACATTTATACTTGGTTAATTTCCACATTTTTTTAACTTTTGTTCCTCCAGCTCTCTACTTCTCCCAGCCTTTTTCTCTCTTCATTGTCCTGCTCTGCCTCTGTTCTGCCTTGCCGCCTTCTCATCCATAGAGTGCCCTTCCCAGGTGCTCCATTCAATTAGAAGCACCTACTAGAAAAGTGGGTCCCTCACAGCCCATTAGAAATGTGCAAGCACTAGCATTGTCTTTGGGCATGCAGAACCTGCCCAAGACATCCCATGAAGTCCTTCTTGAGCAATGCCCCTTCATTCAGGAAGGAAGGCTCAAAAACATCTGCCATCCACGTCCTCTGCTCTGTGGAAGTGCCTCTGTCCCATCAGACAGTTCTTTCAGCATTCCTGTGTGACCTTCAGACAATACTAGCTCCTGTCTCACATTTTCCTACAAAACAATTTATAAGGGCTACAAAGCTGTGCAGGTTAGAAAGTACATCAAGGCTTGTGGACTCTAAGGTTACACAGTATAGGGAAGGATCTTCCGGGCTGAGTCCAGACCCTGTTATCACACAAATATCCCTCTTATTCCACACCTTTTTTATCCAGTCTGCTGGAAGACTCTTCCAAAACCCGACTGCTTAAAAAGTTAAGGACTTTCTTTTAATTTCTGTCTCAATTTATTCTTTGTCCATTTATCCCTAATTCATTCTTGCACAATACAGTCTATGATGTAATGAATCTCCTCTCCTTTACTTTACAGGCAAAACTTTTAGCTAGTCTTTTGGGGAGTTTTTGCATATTCAGTAATAACAAAACTTTTTGGTATTTTTATGTCCAGTGCAGTTAGTACAGAAGTCACAAGCAGGACTATCAGTGATGGCCTCAACATGCAGTCTTTAGTGTCATCCTTCATTTATTTCCACTTGAATGGGGTTATCTAGCTGGTGCCATCTAACTCTGGAAGGTTACACTTCATTTAGATGTATTGAGTAAATTCTCAGCTCCACTCATACTCCATCTTCTAACAGCGGGGCTAAAAGGGCACAGGATTGTTTATGTTGGTTTCAGGCTCAATCATAATGTAGGGTTTTGTCTGGGTGGAAGTGCAGAATTGGAGCAGCTGGTAGAATTAAGGAAAACTATAGGATTCCCTTCAGATCAAAGGCAGACGCTTTCTTCTTCATTCCCACAACCGAAGTTAAGGAACTCTGCTGCGTACTTCAACAAGAAAAAAGTCATGATTTCCTCCCCCATCTCTTCTCTTTTTTCATTGGATCTGACTGAAAATTTCTCATCAAAGGTTTTTCAGTGGACATTTGAGCTCTTGATGAAGAGAAAGAAGGTCTCAGTGCCCTTGGAAACATTCAATTTTTCACTGAGCAAACAAACCAAACTATTTTTAGATAAGAACAGCAGAGTCAGGGGAGCAGAGCAGAAGGATATTGGGTGTCAGTGGAAAGGCAGTATGTTTTGTGTCAAAATGGAATATTTTTCAACAAGCTGTACGAGCTCATCAAATGTTCCTTAATTTCAACTTCTGAAAACCTCTAATGTCAACCCAAAAAAGTGCTGAAAAATAACAATTGGTGTTTGCTTGCCAGTCTGTTGACTCTACCGCTCTTATGTGTAAGACAGACTTCTGAATGGGGACTTGTGCCTGTGTGTTAACCTGAGATACATGCTTTTACCTACAGAGTTTACCAGAGTTAAAGTTTTATTTCAAGAATTCACAATTTGATCCCACTTCTTGATATTATATGGGGCTTTGGAAACAGTTACATGGCCATTTGCTCATTACCTATCACAGCAGGAACATGCAGTATTAGGAGAAGCCTCTCTTCTCTTCAAAAGCTCTCAACTCAAGGAGGAACCTTCCTCTTATGGGTAGCCGACAGCAGAATATTGCACCTGGAAGCCAAGAGCCCGTGCAAAAGCCTGCCTCTTCTTCGAGTACCTGGGAATTATGTGGTGTCTGGATAATCTGTTTTCAGAAGCAAGGGGTCTTGAGTCCTCATAAACAGAGACAGAAGTATCACTGGAGCAGAAGGAAGAGTGATCTGCAGCTGAGCAGATCTGGCAGCAAGAAGATGCTTGAACCCGCCTAAGCAATCCTGGCATCCAGCAGCTAACAGTACTCATGTTTGGAGTCTCAGATACTGGAGATACTGAAGGGATGCAGTCAAAACAAAAGTTGGGTATTTTTATAAAAGCCACCCAGAGGATATGAGAGCCACCAAGTCCCAGTGACTTGAATATAAGGACCGCAATTCAGCTTCCCACCCTGGACTCAGTTTGGTAATGCTTGTGAAGAGAGGTATAACCTGGAGAACAAAGCCAGGTGAAGTCTGTATGGAAACATAACGTGGGTCTGGTGCCAGGGCCTTGAGGTAGACAAGAGTCTTGGAGGAGTTTCATTTTGATGTCAGGCTGTGCTCCTTTGCAAGAGCCGGTGATGAATCCTGCACTGCTGAGTTATGCTGTCCTGTGTGACTAGAGATCTGTTTATTTTGAAATCTTGCTGTGGTGGAGGGAATTTACGAGCCAGCAATGTTTCTACTTTATGGCACTTCCTTCATCCACATTCCTTCGTCTGGTCATTTACACGGGCTGGGTCCACGAGGAGAGGTCAGGGGGCACCTGAGTGGTATCTAGAGGCTCAGAATGGAAACATGTTTTCTCACGCAAAAATAAATAAGGAGAAATATTTCCATTGCAGAAGAAGAACAAAGGCTGGATCGCAACAGAAACCAACCAAGGCACAGCAGGCTGCCCAGCCAAGGCAATTAACAGCATTTAACAGCAGGCACACACTGTACATAACTTGTCTATTCTAGTGACATCCTATTCGGCTTTGGCATATTGAAGTTTGGTTGCTTTAAATAGCAGCTGAAATGCAAAATACAGATGTGGTTATATCTGAATTATCTGAGGGACAGGCACATGTCTCCCCTGGGCTGCATCTGAACATAAACCAGCTACTCCCCTTGGATCACAGCAGAGGATTTTATGTTTGAAGAGGCAACAGACAAAAACCAAGTTCTGTATACTGACTGCCCATTCCTGCCCTTCTCAGCAGTTGAATGAGCACGCCAGCTCAGAATACTGCTCATCCAGAACTGCCTGAAATATGTACCCCATCTAATTTCCTCTGTTAAATGTCTGCAGCAAAATGAGGAGATCTATGAATTTTAAGTATATAAGCCACCAGAAAATCCCACCAAAAGATCAGACAACCACCTGAACATGAGAGGCCTACAAGATCAGCACAATCTTACTAACATACCAAGAGCACCCAATAGAGAACTGTGACTGGCACCATAGCTGGGGTAGTTCTGATTAGGTTCCAGTTTCAGAAAGGTGCTACACAGTGGTGTAAACCTACAGGAAGTGGTCACCATGCCCCTTACCCAGCAGAAAGGACTGAGCTCAGCTGATGATGTTTGGCTGCATATACCTGCATTGTATACCTGACCTCCAGGGCAGAGGACTTCCCTCCTCCACACGCATGTGGACCACCACCTGCAATGGAGGGTCTCAGCCACTTCAGTACTTCCCACACATTTGCTAGGAGTCCTGTTGGTCTTGCTTTTGCCTCCCACCCCAAGATGGCTGTATTTCTGGTTTAGATTAAACAAGTTATTCCCACACAGGCAGTTTGTTAAATGTCCTACAGTGACAGACAATACCTTAGAAAGGCACAAAGAGTTGATTTATCTGAGGTTACTAGCTACAGCACGTGGTTTAAATCAGATCCTGATCCATGACAGTGATATAAGGGAGAACCCCACTTAATGGTAGTGAAGGGAGCACATCTCCCTTAATCACACACAGATTTCCAGTTAGGTAAAGGCTGGGCTGCTTATTTGTCCTTCATTATGTAAACCATAAACGCTTACTTGGATATGCAGACCTTGTCCACTTTAATTGTCTATCAAGAATTCCAGATTCCTTCTCTGTAATCCAAAGACCTCCTTTATTACTGCATCCTTTCCTAAAATTTTACACAAACTAGCTTCTGTTCTCATCCTATTCTCATCTTTTCCCAACTGAATGGAAAAGATCACATTCCCAAGGAAGCTGATTTTGAGGCCCCATATAGATATTCTTCACCAGGTAAGTACAGCAATGTCACTTGCAGAGATTTGAACATTCAGTTGGCTTGATTCTGTGACATCCCTTTTTACTCTACTGCCAAAACAGCCCATGTGGATGCTCTTCACTAGCTCCCTTGCAAAGCCAATCAGATTAGTTTATGCCATCTCTGAGTGGCAGCTTGGTGTTGCACTGAAACACACGAAGAGTGCTCATCTAAATCTGTTTCATAGCTGGATAGCTGTGAAATATTCTCTTCTCACTGAAAGAGGTTCAATGACAAATAGTCGGACAAGAGTTACCTTAAATTGTCATGATATTTTAGTAGCTGTGTCAAAATCTAAATCAGACGCGACATTTCAAAAGGTACAAAGTAGAATTAAGTACCTGTTTCTCAGTGGCTCTCATGAGGAGTTGGACACCTCATAGATACTTGTGGCTTTGAAAAGAGAATGCAAATACCGGACATTTGGGTCTTGCCTGAAATATACTTGCAAAGTTTTTTTTGGCAATGCAAATTCTACCAGAAAGAGTCAGAGAAAGCTTTTAAATTCCATTTACCATCGGATGTAACTCAGACACGACATTTGTAATGTCATCAGAGCAGGACTGCTGACGTGGACAAGAGTGTTGGCAGCGACTTCCATGGGACCAGGATTGGGTCCAGTTTTCACATTTTCTAGGCATTCTTTGCTAAATGTTATTTTATATAAAGAAGCATTTGTTTGGACTCCAGATGTTCAAGTAACCTCCTGTGATATTTTGTCTGCATCCCAGCTCTCCCATCCGTGATCTGAAGTGTTACAAGAAAAAAGCGGAAGGATTTATTTTGATCTCACTTCCATCTGTTTTGCACTCCACTGACTCCCTTCTTGATTTGTACCAGTGTTTGAGAACAGGGCTGAAGTGCAGCAGGTGAAATTCTGTACCTCTCATACCAGTGTAAATCCAGAAGACAAGGCATTCACTCTGAATTGACCTTACGCAATTACTTGCAGACTTATTTGGGATAAACAGTTGTGATCCAGAAAATCAGTAAACCCTGTGTGGGCACTTGTTCAGGGAGAACATCTGCTGTGAAACACTTCAGTTGTTACCGGTGCTGAACAGATGGGCACTGCTGAGGATAATGATTGTGGAATATGAAGTTTACAATGCTTCTGAGCAACCCACAGCAAAGTTACTACAGCACAACCATAGAATAGTTTGGGTTGGAAGGGACTTTTGAAGATCATCTAGTTCCAATCCCCTGCCATTGGCAGGAACACCTCCCAAGAGTGTCCAGGTCCCTCTGGATGGCATCCCTTCCCTCCACACCACACAGCTTGGTGTCATCAGCAAACTTGCTGAGGGTACACTCAATCCCACTGTCCATGTCACTGACAGAGATGTTAAGCAGCACTGGTCCCAGCACCGACCCCTGAGTAACACCACTCATCACTGGTCTCCACTTGGGCACTGAGCCATTGACCACAACTCTCTGAGCATGAACATCCAGCCAGTTCCTTATCCACTGAGTGGTCTATTCCCCAAATTACAAGAAGTGACTAATGACTGTGATTATAATCAGTTTTATAAAACAACTTAATTTGGGCCCAAATGGCCCCAGTCATTGAGGACAAATGCCCCTTATGAGTGTCAAAATAGCTGTGTATGACAGGGTGGGTGGGAGATCTTCTCCCTCTAGTTCCTAAGAAATGCTTCTCTACTCCAGGGCTTGTCTACACTGTAATTCTCCATGGCTAATGCAGACAGGGGATGTCTGAGGGCAGAGAACTATTCTCCCTAGTTTGAAACCAGTAAAAAAATAGTGTCAGGGAGGTCTGTGTGGGCACCTGAGATGAATCTAGATTTTACACCAGCTTCCGTAGTTCAGGTATTTATCTCATGCTGCTGAGTAGGTGAAGATGCTTCTGGAGGCAGTTAAAGACTGCTGGTTCCAGTATTTAATTCTGTAAGTACTTTGTGTTGCAGAATCTATGATTCTATAAATCCCAGCTGGAGGCAGCAGGATCACCAGCATAGGAAACAGGGAGACTTGAATTCCAAATGGGTAAAAGGTATCCAAGAACCATATGGAGAAAAGCAAAGCAAAACAAACCAAAAAACCCCACTTTCCAAGAAATTCAGAATGACAAAAATCTTCTGCTTCCATCTTCACTCTGGCTTAGCAGAAATGGGCAGCAGATCCAAGGCAGTGGGGGGTGGGTTTTCTTATCCCTTTATACTGCAAGAAAAAATTCTCAGAGCACTTTGTCGGAAAGAAATCATTAACACAGGAAACAAGAATTAACAGAGACTGCAATAATCCTTGCTTCAGATGAGATGGACCCAGTCTGCATCCCAGCTGCATCATTGGAAATCCACCAAGGGAAGCTTTTTGGACAAAAAGATTCTCCAGGGCCTGGTGCACAAACTTTGTCACAAAGATTACAGGAAGTTGTCTTCAATGTAGCATTAACATTTTTTACAGGAGACCTGAAAATTTCCGTGCCTCGTCCAGAACAGAATCCCCTGTTGCTCAGCTATCCTGCTCCTCCCCAAGCCTGACTGCTGGACCAGTCCTAACACAGCCAGCAGCCCAAGGTGATATCACTTGCAAAGTATGAAGTTTGGGACTGAAATGCCTTGTCCTTTCTCATTTTGCTTGCCAGCACTATCCCTTAGCTCTAGTCAGGGCCTCTCATTTGCCTGAGAACTAAATTTAACTGAAATAGTAATAAAGATATTTTGCATGCTCATCTGACACTAGAAGAGAAGAATTGGTAGACAGATTATTGGCATGTGGAATGATCTCTTTTCAGACTTTCTGTAATAGCGTGGCTATTAAACTAAAAGATCATTAATAATACACCATTTAGCTTGTTTTTGAAAGATGAAGGAAGAACTGAGAATATATGGATGAAGAGACTGAGGGGAAGAAGCTGGAACTTTACGTGCTGCTGGCAGCAGGAGGGGAGACAAACCCCAGCTGCGCATGTAGCACACTTTGATGTATTCGTAAGGCATTGCAATAGCACAGTCATTTCCAAATATATTTACTCACGGTGGTAGTCCAGCCAGCTGGAGTGTCTGTGTTCCAGGCTGGGAAAGATTCCTGCTAAGCAAAAGAAGATGATACTGAAATTGGGCTGTGAAGAAGCCTGGCTGTTTGTCTCTGTAACAGCCAGTGTCCCCTGCTAAAAATGTGAGGGTTTGCTTTTAGATTTTGCTTTTATGACAGCAAAACCTGGTATGGGTTTGAGTAATGTAATATTTTGCTGCATTGTTTTCCTTGCACTAATAGAGGGGAGTATGAATGCTGAGAGGCTTTGGGCTCCCGTAAGCACAAAATGCCAATTTTCAGATTTCTCTTTTTCTCTTTTTTTTGGCTTTTTGTTGTTATCACAAGATACTCCCTCACCTCTGCACTGAAACTGTGTATCAAAGGGAAGACATGTCTAATAATAGTAAACAGGAGATAGAGTTCAAGCTTCCTCCCTCCCACCAAGTGAGGAATTAATTCTGGGAAAGCACCTCACAAACCCTTCCAAATCCCTCCAAGCCTGCAATATTGGACTTGGAAATGCTATACGAATGAGGGCTCTGCAGAGTCCAGGTTCTCAACACTGTTACTGCCTTACAATCCATTTAACTCACACCATTTCTCTTCTGCCTGACAGTCCGTGCAGCTGAAGTGGGTCTGGCAGTGACCCCCACCTGTCTCTAGTAATGGTCTAACTGGAGAGCCTTGAGGGCACCCATGAAGTTACCACTCCATAAAGGAACTCACATCATCACATAGCTCTTGATTTCTCTAGCTAATTGTCTGCCTTTGTGGACTCTCTTACGCAATGTTTAATATTGTGCCAAGGCACAGAAGGATCTAGTAAAAACATTTTACCTTGTTCAGCCCTGGGTAAACGTGCTGGTAAAGGTAAAGTGCTGTCTCGCACCAGATAGATGCATCAATCTCCACCACATTCACACTCTCCACATCCTTCTCGCACTCTGAACTGTCCTGATGCAACTGAAAGCTGTGTATGTATCCAAGGGAATAGCTCTTATTCATGAGGTGATTCGAGGAGAAAAGTGCTGGGTACACCTTTTTACAGCAGTGAGAAGAGTGTACTTGGCTAGGATCAGCCATTTCACACCGCCTTGGAGCTCAGCAGCAGCCTGTGTCATTGTGCCCATAACACAGTAGCCACTTTGGATTCACTCAGCAAACTCACACCAGGTGGCAGAGAGTACCAAAGGGATTTCGTAATTATCTGCTAAAGCCTCAAGTTCACAGCAAGTGCCAGCTGTGACAGCAAGTCCTGCAATGTTCAAAACCAGCCACTTTGCTCCCCATCAGTTTTGATGCTCTTTTTATACTCCACTGCTCTTCTCAGATATGGCAACCAGTGTCACTACAAGTTGGAGAGGGAGAGCCCTGCGATGGGAAGGGATGTTGCTTTCGTTGAAAATCTGTTCTACGAAATACTCCCCTGGAAGGGAAGTTTTGACTTTGGATCAAGATGCCCTGTGCCTGGACAAGTCATCTCAGCAGCCAGATTGTGCCCTGAAATAGAAATGATGGAAACAGTGACAGTGCCTCGTCTAGCAGGCAGGACTGATGCTGCCGGAGTGGCGGGCTCTTCCCCTGCAGCATGAGAACACAGTGCATCTCATGGGAAACTGCAGACCTGTAACCCTGATGTGCGAGTGCCCAGCTTTACAAATGGGTTGCGATGGGCTGATGCAGCTTCACAGCTTCTCTCCTGACTGCTGCCCTTTCATACCTCATTATTCATGTTTGTTCTGAGGCATATGTTTTGGCTGGGAGAATACAGTTTTTCCTTTACAACTTTTGCTTTCTAGTAATCAGCAATCAGAGTTCCTATTCCTCTACTGGCCAAATTCAAAGGCTGATCGACAAGACAGTGTAAGATGGACTTCTTAGGCTTTTCTTAACACTTATCTACAGCCCCAGGCAGATATACAAAGCACTCTAATTCTATACCCAAGGGTAAAATCAAGCATCATTTCAATTAGAAATCTTGTCTCTGACTGGCATCTTTTTGCACACTTCTCTTAATTTTTCTTTCTATTCTTTAGCTCTCTGAGCCACTCAGGTGATGAATTGCACCAAGCTGTGAATGATGCCACTCTCACCTTTAACTTCATAGAGAATTCAGGTCAAATTCAGAGGTGATACAAAGGAGTCAAAGTGGAAGCAGTAATGGAAAAGCCCAGAGTAACCCTCTCCCACATCATGCGCTGTGAGGAGCCTGAAAGAAGATGTAGCACATACAAATCTGAACTCCATCTATGACCTTCTTTTACCAATATATCCTTGTAAAATTTCTCAATAAACAAAGCAAAACAATGCTTTCCCATACAAAGGCCTTGCAATAGTTATACACCTGCCATAAATTATTGATGTAATTATTCAGAATGGAATAATCATTTGATTTGCTGTCTTCAGTCATAACAAGACAAAACACCTTGACAATATCATCATATAGGAAAAAGCAGTAAGACAGCTCTCTCCTCATGACAAATAGCCTGGCTGTAGTATTGCTGATGTTGCATTGTTTGCATGGCATTCGCTCCAGAGACTTCCAGAATGGACATGGATACTAATATGCAAAGGTCTGCACCCACACAGAGTCGGCAGTTCCCAACCCTACAGGACTTTCAGGATTAAGTAAATTACAACCTCTGTAGCTATTTTGTATGCCACCCACAAAAACCCCTGATGCTGACGGTCAGTCAAATACTGTCTTTTTTATTTGTTTGATTTTATGGGCTGCATAGGTTTGTGAGCAGTAATACTGTTTATAGGTGTGCAGGTAAGAGAGGGTTAAATGAGTTTTATGTTCAGAGCACCTAAAAGGGTCAAGGGGTCATTTCCTTCATGTGTAACCATTTGACCAGGTGCAACCACGGGATTTTCCCTTCCTCAAAAGCCTCAAGGTACAGATTATTTCCCAGAGGTACATAATTAGATTTAATGGCCCAGTATTCTTTGGATATGGCAAAGCTTAAAAATATTGAGCATGTAGTGGCTGGAGAGAGTGCGGAGATTTGTTTGACAAATACCACCATCAGCCCTGGCCTCACTTTCACATGAATCATCATTTAGGATTAGAGAGGAAATGGAAAGGGAAAAGTCTCTGTCTGAATCCCACTGAAGTGTGTGAGTTCAGCATTGATTTCCATGAGTTATTTCTGCATTACCCTTTTTTAAAGCTGCTGCTCCTTCTTTTGACTCTATAGTGGTTCGATGCCCAAGAGTATTTGATAAAAGCGGAGCAGCATTCAGTGTCCTGGAACCCATCTTTTCTAACCCAAAGCAGGTAACATCTTTAAAGCACACTAAGTGAATTCCATTGCTTAGGAACAACCTGAGGAAAAAAAGCCACCATATGCTATGTATTGGGTTTTTTGTTCTTTATTATGGATACAGTAGACCTGAAAAGTTTTCTGACTTAAAAAGATATTTCTCTGTTTTGTTTCTATGTAGGGAATGACATACAGACCTTGCTGGAGCCAGAGGGAAAATTCCTCTTTCTTCAAGAGGACAAGGACTGTACGCCAGAAATACACGTTCTGGATAAGAATTTCCAGACATTGCAAACAGAGAGCATCAGCCCAGACGCTGAAAGACTTTACCAGACACTGTAGGGCCTAATGCATATTTTTGCAAGATCTACAGTCCTAGGTATTGGGGTAATGTGGGCAGTCAATATTTCCTAAACTATTCTGAAAACAAATAAAGTCAAAGCTCCAACGTAAGTAAACTGTTGGTGAATGAAAGACCTACAACCCACTTTGCCTGAGATTCAAGTAGTCAAAATTTAGATGTGTAAAAAGGAGGCATCCAATAGAATCACCTTTTCCTAAGTTGCCTGTATCTGCATGGTGGCAGCTGAGGGAGGCTGGCACAACTCTAGGAAGGATTTATTTCATTTGAATTAGCTTGCCTCTTGACCCTGTCAGTATCCCTCTACATCAACTGAGGATTAAGACAACCAGACTGAGTAGGCGCTTGACTGTTACCTGCCTGATTACATAAAAGATATCCCTTTTCTACTACCTTTGCAAATGTTGCCCCTTTTCCACCTTAGAATATCATGGATATTTCAGAATATTCCAATATATTGCAAGAATTGACCTTTAGACTCATACTGAAATGAGGTTTGACTTAGGTTTTGGCTTATGTTTGTATTTTGTGTTTGGTTTTGTTTGCTTTTTATTAGTAGTTAACTCAACACCTGAGAAACCCTACATGAAAAGAAGGTCTTCATTAAAATTTCAACACCCTTGCTGCTTCAGTGTAGAGTTGGGAGAGCTCCCACTATGCATGTAATTGTTTTTCTACAGAAAAAACACTCTTTGCTGAGGGATAATTGATATAAGGCTTAAAATTCTAGCACTGAAATACAAAAAAAGTTAATAACTTCTCTAAGTACTTGTATGGGCCCCTGATACCATCCCCTGGAGTCCCATCATGTTCTTCAGGGGTGGGCTAGTAAATTTTCTTCTTGGCTGCCTCATTGGCCAAGTTCACCCACACACATCTCATGTTCCAAGGAGCCTGATCCTATAGGTCTGTGTAATGAAACCAGCTTCTCCCCTGCAAATATGCAATGAGAACATGATACCGTTTTCTTTCTGATGTTAGATCACAGGCAATTCACTGGCCTCTGAACTGATTGGGAAGAGCCATCAGGCATGCAGTCTGCATAGGCAGAGATGATTAATCAATACAGAAATGTGCGTCTGTATACACAGACCAGACTGTGACTGTATCAGTTAAAAGCTGAAAAAATGCAAAGGCATAAAATGACCACTTAGTAACTGAAACTGTCCATGAATGCAGGACTCGGTTTGTTATTAGTAATTTCTCTCCTGATTAGTCCATTCCTCAAAACCACCAAAAATATGAAGGGCCTTCTACCCACCAGTTCACCAAGCAGTGTGTATCCTGCTCACAAATTAAGTGAGCTGGGCTGAGAGAATCCTAGGAACCCCTCAGCCGCCCTCCTACTGTCCTTGCTTGCTGAGGGAAAAGCTGGTGCAGTGCATACAACATGCTCAGATTCTTACAGCTTCCTTCATCCTATGCCATATGGTCCATGTTACAGTCCCACAGCTATTCACAAGAGCACAGCTACTTTCTAGCCCAGGAAGTCCTACCAGACACCCAGTTCTATTATGTTCTTGCTTATACAACCAGACTAAGCCCCAGAATTCTTGCTCCTGCAACAGAAGCCTCCCAGATGAGTTTGGTGAGCTTAGAAATGAACACTAGGCACCAATAATTCCTTAGATGTCCTTGGTCCACCCTATCATTACAATGTTTATGGCCTTTTCTCCAAATCAAAAGAACTAAGGAGAGTTCAGTGGAATAAGGTAGCAAACCTACTATAGGGGGAGAGGACAGATAATGTAAATAATACCAGGTTTATCCAGGTTACGGCATAGTGGATTCTGGACTGACAATTTCCAGCATCTGCCCAATCCAGGAGTAACTCTGAGTGAGATCTTTCTTCCTGTGATAACCTCCACACCCTACAGAGGATCACAGCAGTATGACTTGGCTGACAAAATTCCCAGTTGTGGAAGCATTCCCATCTGCTGCCTCTCAGGATCTGCTGTGGAGGATTTCAGGCTGGGGATGACTGGCATATTCTGGTGTGTGAATTCTGCATACAATGCTGAGGAGTTCCTAAGCTACATGTTGGTCCAGAAGACATGTTTTGCCAGCCTGCCTTAACTGCAGCCTCAATCACAGCACATTTCTTCCCAGCTCCTAGAGTAGGTCATAGCTGGGAAGGCACAAAGGTGGTTTAAAGCCATTGTCTCACATCCCTTCCCAGGGGCAGGAGTCGTGCTGTATCATCTGGGGAAACATCACATAACCTCACACTGTCAACCCAGACCTAGACACAGGTCCCTAAAGGTTGTCTTTTTGCATGCAGTCTGCTCAAAGCTGTGGGAGCAAGGGACAGTGTATGGACATGCACAGCTCAATACCTCTGGCCAATATTTTCACCTGAAGAATGGACCTGGACTTCCATAAAAGGAACCAAGTGGAGGAAGCAGTACATATTAGCTAGTAAAGCCACTCATCTTGTAGTCCTTTAGGGCTGACTTTAGTGGAGCTGCAATACTGATGTGTGGTAGTGTTCTGTTGTGATTGGAGCTGCTTAGGTTGACAAAGTGATCTAGCGAAGGTGTGGAGACACTGCAGTTACTTACAGATATTGAAAGCCTGTATGCAAATACCATGCAGGACAGACAAACTCACTGGGGTGCCAGAAGACTCGATAAGAAGGGATAAAGAAAGGAAAGCTACAAAACAGCATGACTGTCAGGAGGAATTTGCTGATACTACTCAGAGGAATAATATCTTCCCTGCTTCTTCAAATGCATAAAATTAAACTGGAACTGCTAAAAAATATATACAGTAGAAAAAGCAAACTGGATTCAGCTTCCAAGGGCAGAATGAGAGAGATCCTAGGAAGACTTTGCTGTTTATCATCTCCAGGTTTCTCTGATATTCTGGCTTTCCTGGGAGTGCTCATTCAAATTTATGCAAAGTTGAATTAAAGAACATTTGTTATTTCACTATAAATTCCATTCAGAATAAAATTTAAAGGTTACTTCTGCAGAGCTGTAAGATCTTGTTAAGTGAACAAAACCAAGTGGGACTTCCTGCCTGGATGTGTTTGTCTTGAGATTACCCAAAGGCTCTCTCTTGACAGCGATTCCCCAGATTATTATCGTTGTTGTTTCCTGTAATAAAAAAATTCCTCAAAAGTTAGTTTGAATGAATGCTGAATCTGTGCTTCTCCAGCCAAGGAGCCCTTCCCAAGATCACTGGAGGCTGTTTACCACTGTTTTATGTTAGCCTGTCACTGACAGATTGACTGAATGCCCAACTGTGTCGCCTGCCAAAGATCAATGGCTTCCTCCAGAAAGAAGTAGCCTAGGGGGAAAAGGAATTTGTGGACCAAACAGCTTCCTGGTCTCCCATGCAGTTTATGGGTCTGATACTCTTCTTGCTTATCTCAGGGCAACACCAGGGTTCATCCTCATCCAGAAGGAGTAGAGATATGCAAGATAGTGATGCTATCAGTGCAGAGGTCACTAGTAGCTTAAAAATCACATAGATTTTTTAGGTTTTTTAGCTTTTTTAGGTTTCCTCAACAGAAGAACATAAGGTAAAATAAGACAAGCAAAACAACAGTCTGGCAGACTTCCTTATGCAGTCAGTGATGGGTGAATGTTACAAAATTTAGAGATCATTTGCTTTAGATCAATAGCTAAAATATATTGAAGTTCACTTTTACGCCATCATATCTTAGAGTGATACTGACAACCCACAGAATCCCAAGAAACGCTGTTAAGACAGTCAAGAACCTAGAGCACATGAAATATGAAGGCAGGCTGAAGAAACACAGTTTTTCTAACCTAACCTTTCTCCTCCTGGGGAGGAGAAAGCTAGAGAGGGGAGGAGCCGATTGCATCTTCTGCTTCCCAAAGTCTTGTAATGAAGGTGGAACCAGACACTTTTCAAAGGTGCACAGCGAAAGGATAAGACACAATGGAAACAGGCTGTGACAAGGATAATTCCAACTGGGTGTATAGAAAACTTTCATCACTGGGAGAGCAGTTAATTATTGGAACAAACTGAGAAGAAATGACATGGAACATCCATCCCTGGAGATTTTCAGAACTTCCTTGAATGAGATCCTGGGCAACCTGATCTAATGTTGAAGTTGGACCTTTTCTTGAGCAGACAGACTAGATGAGCCCCAGACGTGACTTTTGATCTAAATTTGTCTGTGATTCTGCAATTGCTTTTATACTGCTTGAACCTACTGATGGAGGCTGAAAATGCTATTGAAAGCCATTGCATTTTGCTAGCATAGCTTCTGGCTCTAACTGGAAGAACAGAGCTTGATTTAGATTCTAGAAACTGGAGGCTTTATTTATGTATTTATTTGCCCATAGCTGTGTTCAACAAATGATACAAGATGAAGTACTTTATTGCAGGATTCGATTTTTCACTGAGTTCAACACACCTGAAGCAGCAGCAAATTATGACCCAAGATCTCTGTCAAAAACCCTGTAGGTGCTCAGAAAACATTCAAATCTACTTCAGATTTTAGATTTTCAGGTGGGGTCTTGTTTCTTGTTAGGATCCAATTTAAAACTGGAGTGGTGGCTTTTTGTTTCACCTTTCCTCCTATACTGGCTTTAACACAGTGCTCTTCCATTGAATCCGATGAGTGTGTTACTGATAAACATGAGGAGAAGTGGGAGTAGCATTTACAGATCTCTAAGAATAACAAAAAGAGTTCTGGCTGCTTCTTGTCCCTGAGCTAACAGCCTTATCACTCCCACTGTGGAGAGCTGTATAACTCTTTTCATCCTCCAGAAAGAGAGGGCAGGAGATGCAAAGGAAGAAATAGTATGAAAGTGCTTCACTTATTTTGGGACCGAATCCTAGCTCAAAGCCTGCCCTATATATCTACCTGTGGTTAATTATGAAGTCACAGAAACTAGACAAAAAAAAAAGAAAAAAAGAAAGAAAAAAAGGTTTGTCTTCCATGAAAATAAGGGAGGTTGCTCCTGTCACTAACTGGATCCATTGCTTCTAACTAAAACTGAACCTCTAAACACACCTCTGTAAATCAGGTGCCAGTTTTAGTTTCTTAGATTCCACTGTGGAAAACTGCTTTTTTGCCTCCATGAACTGCCCTGTGTTAGCTGGAGATAGGATGTTTCTCCCACTTCTCAACTCTGCCAGGCACCAGGAGAAGGTTAGAGTGACCTGTCTGAGGAATGACTGCCCCTTCCTACCACGGAGTCGATTCCTAGTCTGCATAGAGCATTGCTCTCATGCTGCTGGAGCCTTAAAGATGAAAAGGAGGTCGCCAAAAGCAGGAGGTCATACCATTTGCTGGGTAAAATTGCTGAAATGAATTGGGCCATTATCTCTAAATACAGCGTTTGCACACAACCTCTGTAGAGCTGTATTTTTGAATGGCATTGCCAGAGGAGGAGCCAGGCATTCAAGCAGCACAGCTCAACCACTTGGACTAACTTCAATGGAGCAATGCTGGATGACACAAGATGAGAATGTGGCCTCACAATATTTGACATCTGCCCCTCTATGAAGGAAAAGGGTTTCTTGGCAGATAACCTACCTTCAATATTTAAAAAAATGAAACTAGCCTTTATTGCTTTTTAATTGGGACGAAGGAGGGAGTATGTTTTCTTTGGATCTTACTTCAAAGCAGTTGATCAGTGTTGTTGAAAATAGAGCCCTTTTTAGGCCTCTTCTGATTTTACCCGCAAAGCAAAATAAACTCAGATGGAAGCATCCCTCTCCACTTGTGCTCTAAATACAGGTCATTTCTCTTGCAAGTTTATTTGAACAATAAGAAATGCCAGGCTTCAGTGTGAAGTAAGCAGTTGCCCATTCTTAAGCGATACAGATATCAGCACCTCCTCCAAGCAGTGGTTTTGTCCCCACACAGTCAAAACAAAGACAAAAAAGCCCTTGTTTTTAGCTGTTTCTTTCTGCACCTTCATGTATTACAATAAACCACCTTGAGAGACCACTGGCTAAATACAGGACATCATTTATGAAAGCTCTCATACGAATCCTACCCCTCCTTAAGCCAGTGTTTCTCCCATCCAAAGGAGAAAAGAAATTATTGATGGTGAGCTAAAATTATTTTCTTTTCCTGGCGTTCATATCTGTGTCACCTTTATTTAAAGTATGTAGATTGAAGATGGGAAACAATATAGTGTTGTGACACTGATAGGGAGCTTTCAAATTTGTTCTTCCTTAGTTGTTTTGTTTAACTAGAAATATAGCATTCAAGCTGAGAGGACTATTTCCTGCCCCTTTTCCTTTCCCTGAATATGAATAACTCCAGGGTATGTTGTGCCTCCTCCAAATTAAACTCAGGACTCAGTGACTGACAGTGTCCCAAAGGTACTACACAATTGAGAGACTGAACAAGAATAACAGGAGCACATCTGATGACCAGAATGTTTGCTGTGCTTTTGAAGAGCCATTTAGCTGCTTGCTGGGCAGAACTGGCTCCCTATGGAGTATGCTTTCTTCTTTTTGATGACAGGGCAACATGCTTTGAGTCACCTGGATTCATCAAATAAGGATGTGGGGGACTTAAGGATATATTCCAACCTGACAGTCTACCATGAGATCAGAATACTGGGCTCTGGATACAGCTAGAAATTACTAGAAAACGTATGCAGTTTAATAGCGAGGAAAATATTGAACACATCCCTGTCACCTCCTGTTGAGATGCAGCTGACCTCTCACTACAGGTTTCTATGTCAACGTGTACTTCACTTTACCAGATGCCAAGGACCAAGTGTATCAGACAGTGCTAATTAACTTCTCAGTCTAGTACAGGCCATGTTGTTGTTTAACATGTACACACAGTGTCTAGGATCACATTACAGCCACTTCGAAAATATTCTTTATGCATTTTCTTTAGATGGTAAAATTTCAAAACCTGAAAATATTTGGCTAGAAACCATTGCAGCTTTGTCACAGAGGCCCTGCAGGACCTCCTGGGAGCTGTATTTCACATGCTTCATGCTCCCATTGTCCCCCAGACACGATACTAGGTTGGGCTAGATCTCCTGTGATGCATGATCTTCTTGCCTCTTGTTCTTTTCTCAGGCCTTGAGGGTGAAGCAAGAAGCAATAGATGACATATATCTTGAGTTCAGCAAGGGTTATGACAATGTCCCATGTGATATTTTCATAAACAGTGAGGGAAACACAGTATAAATGAAGCTTCTCAAGACTTGATGCCAAAATGATCCCCCCAAAAAATAATTTAGAGAACAGTTATCAACTGCTTAGACTCACCCTAGAAAGATATATTGCAAGGGATTACTCAAGGGTCTGTTCTGGCTCTGGCACTACTCATCATTTCTGTTGATGATTTTGGCAATAGAATAGGGATTACCTTTATAAAGCCTGAATATGATACTAAAGTATCATATTCAGGCATATAAAAGATGGAGCAGAGGGAATAAAGGCTGGACATCGTATTTAAGGAAGGAAAGAAGAGAAAAAGAGGCAAACCACTGCCAAAATTTAACCAATTGAAATAATTATTGGAAAGAAAACTTGGGGATCATCTGTTTGCAAGTCTGTATTGATAAAGGCCAAACACTGTGCTTCAGCAGAAATAACCAGTTGCATGAAAATCAAGAAATGGTGAACAACCAAGAGAACAACAGGTCTGCAGAAACTCTTTTGGGGATTGCAGGGGATAAAAATCTGAAAGTCAGCCAACATTCCACCCTGCTGCGAGAAAAACCAGCTTGAAACAAAGAGAAGTGCCCTACGAAAGACTGCAAGAAAGTCTTCCCATCTGTTTAGTAATTCCAAGGTCTTAACTGGAATACGGACTGCAGCTTCAGGCCATCTGAATTAAAGATACAGATCAGTCTGGGAGATTTCTCTAAAAACAGTGATAATGATCAGGGGACTAAAAAAAAAACAAAAACAAAACCAATCAAACAATAGAAACCACCAAACCAACCAAACACACCAAACCCAAACCCTACCCTTACACCAGAAAAAGAATGCTAAAACTAGTATTTAATCTTTGGAAGGAAAACCTGAAGACCACAAATCTTCAAAATAATAAAAGGAAAACAGGAAAAAAATCTGCAATAGCCATACATAAAACAAAATAAAACAAAACAAAACAAAACAACCCAACCAACCAAAAAAAACCCTACTGGAATACACAGCCCGAGGAATTTTGAAGCTTTCATTGTTGCAGATGTTTAGAAACAGATTGATAAATATGTTTGTGGAAGAGGATGGATACAATTAATCTTGCTTTAGGGGAGCAGGATAGGCTAGATGACCCTTTAGATGTAGATGTTATATCTACAAACTTGTAATTCTGAGCACAGCACCTTAATCACAGAGTTGCACAGGGACATGAAGCAAACTGGGTACAGCATACTGGAAATGCAATGTGGATTGCTAACTCCGCAGTCTTCACAGTTTAGACAGAAAGTGGAGCAAGGCAAAGATGATAGCTTTCATGCTAGAGAGTGTACACATTTGTGAAAGGTGATTACTTGTTTAACAGCAATGCTGGAGGTCAGACCTTCAGAACAACATAGGAAGGAACTGGTGGCACAGCAGGGAGAAACAGTGTGTAAGCATCCTCTTTCCTTTCCCGAGCATGAGGCTGGGAGCAGGACTCATGCCCCAGAGGCTCCCCGAGGGTCAAGGCAGTTAAACTCACAGCTTCTCTAGGCTTCTTGTATCAGTTCGGAGTGAGATTCCCTAAAAAATAAAATCACATCTACTGTGACTTCTGGCACCTTTGTGATCCTTTCACAATTGCCCTGTTGCTGTGCTGTCAAACTGGCTTAGCTCAGTGGCTCTGTCAGCACTTGACAGTGAAACATCACAAAACTTTGCTGGTTTAGTTATCTTTTTTATCTAGTCCAATCCACAGAGAGCCTCAGCATTTGGAGTCTGATATTCAAATGGCAGAGTTGTATCACCTTCTCCATCTCAGTGTTAGAGGGGATCACACCTCTCTGCCTCCTGGATCCTCCTGTTTGCACTGGAGTCCACACTGACAACTCATGTCCTTCCCCATCTCTTCCCAGATGGCACCCAGGAGTGGGTGCCATGCAAGGATCCTTGTAGCCCCTCAAGGCAAATTTCCAAATGGTCTTTATCTTAAACTGGGTGAAAGGAAGGGGTGAAGGAAAAACAAAAAGTGGAGCTTTGGTCTCATTCTCTCCCTTCCTTCCCTGTCCCTGCACAGGCACTCCAAATCCCTGTCTCCATAGGATGGCAGCTAACAACAGTCCTGTCTAATGGGTCAGGAACATGGCCAGGACATCACAGCAGGGGAACACACCAGCTTCCTATCCCAAAAGGGAAAGGTAGCAACCATGAAAACTCCACAAACCCTGGAAGATCAGTGCTGCAGCAGCTTTTCCACAAAACCGACAACTTGGGCAGGCAATGCTGTAATGAAAACCCAAAGATAATGGAACAAAACTTCAGAGGAGTTTATGTTTTTCAGATGTGCTGCTTTTAATGGGCAGCAAGTACTTAATGGACAAATCAGTAAATATATTCAAGGTGTCTCAAAGTGAAACCCCTTGTGGTGCACAGGCTAAGTGTGGCTGAGTTAAGCCTGAGGTCTTCTGTCCACAAAGATAACTAAGGTAGCTGCATGATAGGTCTCCCACTTATGCCTTCACCCAGACCCCAGAGAAGCCAATAAATCTCATCCTTCCCTTCCATTTAGCTCTCTGTAAAGACTCCTATTTCTTTTTGTGCTATGTTCCCAAGACACACATACACTCTCTCCGTAAGAATAACTCCCCTTTGCAACATGATAGACCCCGTGATACTTATTGTCAGAGCTCCAAAGGTGATAATGAACTTGAGTTATATCTGGGGTGGGCTGAAGCTACAACATTTGTTGCTTAATCCATTACACAAGGTGTGACTCTAATTACTCCCAGAGCCCACAGGGGGTGAATGGCAGCTATCAGCCTAGTGCAAAATGGCAGCCCCTGGATTCAGGGATCAAATTAGTGACTGGGTGTAGAGCAGAAGGGAAAGGGGCTGGTGGGGGGAGGGAGGACAACATGCTGGTGGGAAGGAGCCCTTGCTTTTCCTGTCTGATCTTAGCACCTCAGCCTTGGCTGTGAAGCCCTGTCAGCCACAGAAAGTCTCTCTTTACCCCCTCCAGGCTTCAAGAGGCTTTTATTTTTAGAAAAATCAGTGCCACATGCAACTGTCTTAAGCAAAGGCAAAAAAAACCCCATCCCCAACCCCCAAACACCCAAACCAACCCAACAAAAAACCTAACAAACTTACAATGCTATAAGCAGTGCAAATCCAGGGTTATTCCTTCACTAACAGGGTTTCTGGTGTTACCAGCAACTGAGCCTGGGCCACTGGTTACAGGGAACACAACGAAATTTGAAGCCTAATTAACAAAAGAAATCCCTCCACCTGCCTGTAACAAGCACACGTGTTTCCAATTGGGCTCACAGCCACAAATGGCTAAAATTGTGCTAAACAACTCTATTCAAGAGCACGTGGCAGAAAAATAGCCTCCTGAGTCGTAAGCCAGATCCAGATGCTCAAGGGACCACAAGAATCAAAACACGACATGTTCAGGGATGTGGGTGAGGGGGAATGCTAAGGATAATTTTACTAAGAGAAGACCTTAATACACAACAGCCCAGTTAGCTGTAAATGCAGTCATTACCAGGCTTGTGGTAAGATGCTGGTGCCTGTGCTGGAGACCACCTCAGCGTGAAGTAGTCAGGGGAACTGACTTCACCACCACCCCTTACCTTTTAGCATCTGCAGTTAGGACCCTGATGCAACCTATTAAATGAAACCTATGTTCTCCAGAGCAGTGCAGCTGTCTTCTTGTGTCTGAAATGCCTAGCTATGCGCAAAGGAAAACATACAGCAAATGTCCAGTAAACTAACAACAGAACCAAGTCAGTAACACTTTGGTCCTCAAAAGGAAAAGGTGTCTCTTGCTTTTGAGAAAGATAAAAATCTGCCAGCCATCTGCTTTTATCCTATGGTTGTGGTATGCTCAATAACACTGTATGGCAAGTCTAGCTCTTTAGACAGACTTGGTGACAGATTCTAACAAGCCTGCTGATACATACTGTGACCCCGAATCAAAGGATTCACAGGAATCACTGCTGGGCTGGAGTTGCTCCACTTTTGTAGTTGAAATGCAAATGTAAGTAGCTAATTACAAGCTCTTCTCATCCTAAACCAGAATCTTTTAACCTCTCTCTGATAGTTGGTAGCAAGCTGCTGCTTACAGTTTTTCTTATTTAGAAACGGCAGCATTCCTGGAGACCCACATAGAAAATGCAAAGATAATTCAAATAAAAGGTTTGGGTCCTGCTGTGTAAAAAAGTGACATCCATCCAGGTCATTTTCACACAGCCCTGAAGCGCCCTTAGGGACCTGCTGTCTCCTGGAGACAGGAGAATCACTGATGCCCAAGAGAAGTAGTAATTCCCAGTGATGTGACACACTCCCCCAGTTCCAGGTATACCCATCAAATCTGGCTTGCTTCCAATGAAATGCCTTGGGTTGAGTTTTCTGAGAAGTTATTGATGAACCAGAAACTTATCAGCTAGCCCTGCTTTCTACCAGTAACACAGATGATTGTCAGCCACCACCTCAGCCCCAGGATTCAGGGACTTTCTGAAAACCGGAGCAGGCGTTTCCATTTCAGACACAGCAGGGCTGGCTCTGGAGCTTGCTCACAGCCTCCACAGATAGGGAGGAAGATGGAGGTGCTACACAGCACAGGTGCAGACTGCACATTCAAAAGCCCCTGTATAGCATGTGTTCCATCCAAGAAGAGACTGCATAGCTCTGGTGTAGAGTCCTTAGGATATGTGTATGTGTGTATGACACCAGACTGGAAGAGGTCTTTGTGTTACAGTCAGCCCAAAGTTAGTGGTACAAGAGCTCACTGCTGCCAAGCTTTGGGGGGAACAAGACAGCCTGGTAGGATGTTCCCACACGCCCTGGAACAGCTCTTTGGCATCAGTGTTCTTCAGGTGACTGCTGAGGACCTCTCGAGTTGTGCTGCAGTCTGCAAAGCTAGGCATTACTGTTCTGCCAGAAATGTAATAGGCATCTGGGATTCAAGAGAAGAAAAGTGGTTTTAAGGGTCTTTGCTGCATAGGCATCCTTAGCTGAACACCACTGGTGTGATCAAAGCCAGCTCTGCTAAGGACCTCTTTCCAACAGCATTGCCTGGGTGATTAATACCAGTCCTGTGCTGGAGTTGCATATTAGAGAGGATAGAGGTGCACTGTGTCACTGGGAACAGGCCTGCCCCAATCATTCCACGATTACTTGAATTATCACTGGACCTTTTCTAGTTCCAATTTCCATTAAAAATTAAAATACACTTCACTAGCTTTAAGGTTGCTGTTAAGCCTACTGGATCTAAACCCTGTGATATATATTTCATACAAAAAATATAGCCAAAAATCAATTTAAAAGAAGCTGCAGCCTCTGATACCCTGTCACACATCTCTGGAAAGATGGAATTAGATTACTGTAGAGATACACACTCCACCCTGCCTTGAATCCTGTGAATGTATGGGTGAGGAGGCAGCCAACCAACTTCAACAAGCCTAGTCCAATGCCAAGTATAGGGGAGCTGGAGGGTGGAGCAGGAGAGGGTTTTGCCTGGCCAAGTGCTTGAAAGTGACACTAGCTACAGGCTCTGCCAATTCTGCCAGGGGCAAGTTTGGGATGCAGCCCAGCGTCTCAATAACCTTGCACTGTGCCAAGGAATCTCATGCATGCTGCTCTGCTAATCAACCAGCATGGGTCCTGCCGGCTGTTCCATCCCTGCCCTCACCTCAAACTGGTGACAGGAATGCCGAGACTGCACCTTCTCCTAATGGGGATTAGCAACCCCAGCTTTCTCCCCACAAAGGCTTTCTGTGCCAGCAGGCCAGCCCAAGGAGAGAGGGATTCCTGCGCCTTGTTTCCTGCTGTAAAAGGAAAACATGCTGTATGGCAGCAAGAAAACAGGGATGTTAGTGATGCATCCACCTTTAAATTGCTAAACAGGCTGCCTGCAGCTGGCCAGTGAACTGGTTATTAGTGCCTACTCAGAAATCTAGGAGGAGAATGGAGTTGTCCTCTTTCACAGAGGGAAAAGATTCAGCAGACTCAGAGATGCTCTCCTTAAGTTTGCCTGGGAGAAGTAAGGTTTTTCCCTTGGGAACATCAGTAGTTGTCCTTATAAAGATCAAAGCAAGTCATAAGGCTTATATCTATCCTTTCTCCTTGCTGCTGTTGATCATCTTTCAGTCAAGCTGAGGATACCTGCCCTTTGGCATGGAGCATGGCTGGCAGGACTGCCTGGGAGCACGGGCAGATGGGACGATGGCCAGCCAGGACAAATTGCTGACAGTACAGGATTAGCCAGGCATGTGAATTTGTGTATTCAGGCCTGGAATGGTTCTAGGTCCCTGTACTCCCTTGGACACTTTCTCACTCAGTTGTAGATACAAACTATGGTAGCACAAGTTGAAAAGAAGGGTTTCCTGGGAAGAAGAGAGTGATGACAGGGATTTCTGAGAAGGCTGAGATTTGAGACAGGAAGTCTGGGATTTAAAGAAAGTGGTTTGGATGAAAAAGAACTTGGAATAGGATGCTTAAGAATAAGGTGCAGAAAGGTAAAGGAAAGAACAAGTGTGAAGAGAAGGACAGAACAAAAAGGGAGGACAGATAGGACATGGAGAATGTAGAAGGAGGAATTCAGTCTGGGGTGATGGAGATACATTGGTATCAAACAGGGACGTAGTGGTTGTGGAGACTGGATGTGGAGGAGCACACATGGAGCAGAGCAGCCCTGCTGGTAATATGACAACAATGCCTTGATACCCAAATGTAGAAGAAAAAAAAACCACACACACCTGGATCCAGTTTTCCCTATGTGGAAACATACCTGTGGATGATCTGTATATAAAGGAGGATGCTTTGCTAGATTCTTTTTAATGTCATAATTAATATCTGTTCTTAAATGAGATGAACTATCATGAGAAGTGTAGGGTCTCCTGGCCAAGCATAGAGCACCAGCTCTGTGGACAGAATGGACTTTTTCAGTTCAGAAACTAGAAACTGAACAGACTGATGAATACTGGAGTTCACTAAAAAACACACCACCCAAACCCAAACAACAAAACCCCAAACCAAATAAAAACCAACCAAACAACAACTCTAGAACCCCAGTGAGTTTGGTTTGTTTTAAAAAGTGACTATCTGGATAATTTCCCTTGTCTCAACTTACATCAAGAAAAAATAATATATGCATTTCAAATGCTATTAGCATTAGTTGAAATCTTCTACGCAGCCTGCTGTGTGCATGGGGGAAGCTCATAAGCAAAATAGTTTATTAACTCTTGTTTTAAAAGCTGAAGACATGGAAACATTAGAGTAAAGTAGTCAAACCTAAACAGACCCAACTTTTTCTTCACATGGAAATCATGTTAAAGCACAAGTCCATGTCTGGCTAGATAGAGAAACAAGTGGCACTTGGAAATGGAGAAAGGGATGGCTTTGAAAATTTTAGACTGGGATTTTCAAAGTTACGGTGGGGATTCAGATGCACTACCCCATTAATTTTAATGACTACTTAAATTCCCTGGTAGGCTTTGAATAACCTCAAAGTTAAATTCTTGTTATTTTTGGATATTCCTTTACTTGACCCAGGTTTGTCCTTTCACAGTGGAAAGAAAAAGGTGAAAAGAGTGTTCTGTGCTTTCTGCTCAGAAAGAGCTCTGTAGAGAATCCACTGCCTAAGTTTGTGGTGGTCATTGTCACTGCTGCCTTCTTTCCCAAACACTCATCTCAAGTCCCCCAAAAGCTATTTGTTTGCCATGTTGCTGACAGAGATTGTACAGATAGCTTGGGAGAGGATGGTAAATCATAAGTATATGACAAGCTGCTTCTGACAGCAGGTCCCTCTTGTCCCGTTTCTGGAACCTTTTGGACTTTGTTTTATGTGTTTTTGTGGTCTGAAATATTCTATAAATCTCTTTGAACCTTTCAGAGCCTCCCTTTGTATCTCACTCACACAGTTACGCAGTTACTTATTGGACTGGGAAGGTCCAGAGCTGACAACTCACTTTTAGCCTAGCTACAGTTACTGTATCATTTCACCAGCCAGCTCCTCATTAATTTTCCATACTAAATTTTTATGAAGAAAATAATATTTGACTATAGAAGATGCACAAAGAGCAGACACATAAAACCTTGAGATCAACACCTTCCCATCTGCAAAAACTTCCTTATGCTTCTGGTTATTTTAAAAACGTTCTTCCTCAAAGAAATGTAAACACGTAAAAACATCAGAGCTCTGTGAGGGGAAAGTGGTTTACCTAGCACGTGGCAGGGGATAAGGCTTTCAGCACCTTCACTGTAATTCAGCCTCTATGCCCCAGTTTTCTCCTCCACAGTACAGAAATAACAGCGGAGCTCATTTTCGTCGGTGGAAAAAAAAAACAAACCACCAAAACCATCTTTTGGACAGATTTGTTTTCCATGAAAGACAAAACTAATGTATTTAGTTTGAGAACTTAAAGTGGGGAGTTGCAAACTGAAAGGCCAGTTGCTTTGAGCAGTTCTCTAGGTAAAATCAGGAATGAAGAAAGAAAATGCTCCACACCCGTAAATGTTATACGCATTAAGGTTTAATGCTAACTCATGTGTCATCACAAACTCCTGGTTCTACATTTTGCGTCAATATAAGTTCATCCCATATGCTTATCAGCATGTAAATAAAATGTACAATCACAATCAAGTCCAAGGCAGCTAAAATGGCTGAATTACTGCAAAGTCAGAAGCCTGCCAGGCAGGAGTAAGCTTAGCGGTGTGCTGCAGAAACAGGGATGAATAGCAAGGAAGAAAGACAAAGAGAGGGAAAACGGGCAAGTGCAGTAGTGGGAAGACCATGAGAAGGGTAAGAGCATTGGTAAGACTAGGAACAAAGAAGGTCAAATCCAGGGTCCACTAGTAATTAAACAGGCCATGGAAAGGAGAGGCAGCAAATTGGTTAGAAAGGGTACAGAAGATGTCTCATAGCTGGAGGTGGCTGGATAAGGAGGGGTATTGGCTGCATATGATTCTTTTACTCCATTTTGTGTACTCTGAGAAAGATTCCAAGGAATAGGCTCTGCTGAGGTCCCCACATGTTAGTGATACAGACAAAAAAGCCTCTCAGACTGGAGTGGTCTATTCTCCTCCCTGACACCCTGGAGGTAGGTCCGATTACTTCTTTCACTCTTCACTCTCTGCTGAGGCTGCCCTGCAATGTGTCACCTGCTGCCTGCTGCTTCCCCTGTGGGTGAGCAGCATGCTCATTCTTCAGGTGCCTTTCTGAACGGTGCTCACCTGCCACACTCCAGTGCACAGCGACCATCTCTTAATTGGATTCATATATTCAGTAACTGAATACACCAGCAAAGGGCAACAGTAAATATGCCCACACTCCCAGCATCACACCCTCTTTACACACCCATCTGCCTGCTTTTACACCACCACCACATGTAATCACTTCTTCCCATCTGGCAGACAGGATCCACAAAAGACAGCTTATGGGCCGGCACAGTGGCAGCAAGGTGTGCTGTCCACCCTCACAAACTAAACCTTATGGCACATTTGTGATGTCTTGCAGAGATTGGTAGCTCAGCTCAAGGAAGTGCCCTCGCTCCAATACAAGGAGGAAAGACATGTGGCTGTTCAGACTGGTTCAGCCACAAGCAGGGAAGGGAGTATGAGACAGGACACCCTGTCTCACAGGATACATGAAGGACTGGTTTGGAACTTCAAGTAGGCAGCTATTAAAACAACCAGCTTTAGTGCTCAGGTCCACTCTTGGAGAAGCCCCTGTTTGCATTGGTTCACATCTGTAAGAGGTGAATTAGCAATGCTTTCACTTACTGCACCTCATCGGACATCAGGCAGGGATCGTGCATAAGATACTGTCTATTGCTGTGCTAATGCTGGACACCAGTATACCAGCAGATCACAGGCCTGCCCTGGGCAGAGAAACCAGCTGCACTTCTGGGAGCAGGGTAAGCCAGGTAAACATCTGCTGCACTATAGATGCTCAGAAGAGCTAACAACCCAGAATACAGAGACACACCAGCACACTTTAACAACCCAGAATACAGAGACACACCAGCACACTTTAACAACCCAGAATACAGAGACACACCAGCACACTTTAACAGTGGCTCATCCACTGCCAACAGGAGGCTGTGCACCACGTTGCCCAGCCCATGTGGTCCAGTCTCTCCTGATTACTCCACACTCAAGACAATGTGGCTTTGTGTTCATGTGAGACTTTTGGGAAGGTGTAGGATACTCCAAACAAATATGTGCAAATAAGAAAATGTTAGATTAGTTAAGATTGCTCTATTTACTAGCTGTAAAAATGAGGAAATGGAAAGCTAAGGATGAATCACTGTTTTAATGGTGCTACTGAAATAGCAAAATCATACTTGGTATCCTACAAGTAAAACTGAAAGCTACCCTCAGTTCCACTTAAGGAGCATTTGAGAAATATTGTTATCAATACTTGTATATACATTTCAGAACCATCATTGTAAGCTAATTTCATTACACTATTTACTCCTTCATCTTTGAAACAGACGAAACGCATGGTTTACATGCAGTTTTTTCCACATCATTGAAAGACATATGTAACTTCAGTCATTTGAAAAAGTCTTATCCAATTCCATAATACTGAGCAATACATTGGTAACATATGTTTTATAATTTTTTCTTCTGTATTAATGGCATAAGAAAATGCCTGAACATAAAAATCTTAAGAATGGGAATAAAAGTCCCACTAGTTTAAAAATCCAAGGTAATTATTAAAGCAATGACTCTGAAGAGTGGCAAAGGACTTCCACATCTAAAGAACCAAAACTGACTGCTTGTAAAGCACTTTCAATTGAAAATAAGAAAAAACTCGAAGACAAGGAAAAGGATTTTGTTCCAGAATAAATACAGCTAGACACCAGTTCACAGTGGCTTCTGTTTCCTTCCTTATAAAAGGTTTAATTTTTAAATAATTCTAAAATAAAATAATGCCTTAATTTAAATCTTTAAAGCTCCATGAAAATAGTAGATCTCATTTCAATTAAAACTATCATGCACCTGGGTTTCCCTGGAAATTAACTGGTTCTCCAGCCAGATACTTCATCAGGGTCAACATTGCCCAGGCTCTGCAGACACCTAATACACTGGCAGGTCAAATACTTCCATGGAAAAGCTGTAACTCATGCAGGGCTACCCATACAGCCACAAGTCCTCTACAAGCTTGTGGAACAACTCAATAGGAACTCCACATATTCCACTCTCTAGTTCAAGACTTTAAATACCTGAATTCTGTTTAAGCCAATAAAATATATACACACTATATGTATTCATAGTTCTGTGATACACTTAAAAATCACCTATGAAAGCAGACACTAAAAAACAAACCAAAAACCAAGACACACTGCTACAGCCCAGCAAGTTTTTAGATGCAACATTTTCTAAGACAAAGCTTTCCATGTAATAAATAATCCAAAATTGTCACCCCTGCATCAGAAGTTTTAAATACATGAAAAATCATTACACAAAGTGAATTAAAACAATAATGTCACTTTATCTAAGGGTTGTGAGGTTATAGGTAGAACAGCACTGGCTTATATGGATTGATTTTTCTGGAACTTGCAAAGTTGTACAAACACTGCATTTAGTCCAGGAGTGGCAATGGAGAAGCTTGAGCTCTTCAAGAAGTAAACTTTCAAACCACTGTTTGTGAGCAGAGCTAAGCCTGTGGCTAATGATTACTTGTGGCAGATGGCATCAATATTTTGACCATTTAAACAACTCCAGGAACAGGGCATGCTTCTGGCAGGGAGCCCTGAAGCAGGAGAGAGACACCACCAGGTTGAGACTAATCACCTTTAGGATCTAAACCCAAGCTTGCTATCCAATTTCCAAAACATGGGGATCTGCACTCTGTGGGCACATTTCTGGAGACACCCATATCCCCTGCTGAGATGATACCCTTCTCTTACAGCAATGCTGGGTTTCAGCTCTGTCTGCCAGTGCTCTGGTGGGATAGGGAAGTTTAAGCACTGCTCTACTGTAGCAATCCCTCTTCACACTATACATTCTAGACATTATGCTGAAATGAAAACAGCTGAGAAAGCTCCCTTTTCACCAGACAGTGGTGTAAAGCTTTTGCTACTAATTAGTTTCTTAAACAGAAAAATGTTGGCTGAAAATCCCCTGAACTTGAGAGTCAGGAAGCCAGGCTTGCTTTGCCAGAGGAGTCATTTAGAGGAAAAAATGTGGCTAAACAGCTCATACACTCTCCAGGGGTGGCCTGGGGCTGTATCACCTGAATAAAAGGGCAGTGTGGTTGATGTGAATCCCTGTGACCATAAGCACCATCTCTTGCTTTTAAAAGCTCTGTCTTCTAAAAGATAGACCTGCAGATGTTCAAATCTTAGCTGGGGTGTGCTGGGAGTCCACGTGGTAAAGGCAATAACAGGATTAGGTTTTAGTCTCACAGTTCTGTCCACTCTGGCTGGCAAAAAGGAACAGAAGTTCTTTCCATGGCCGTGATCCCTAGTACTGACAATAATGCAGTTGTGCAAGTGTCATTAGTCCTGGTGTCTGATTCCCAGTGCCAGTCTCTCCCTACAGCTCTGCCGCAGTACTAGTTCTTTGTTCTGTACCATATCCACAGCTGTAAAACAGGGGAACTCAGGTCCTGTATTTCTCAGGCTCCAGGACCCACCAACCCAGAGATACTTCAGCATTTAATGAGCTGCCTTCTCCTTTGACAGGCATGTCTCCAGACAGGACAGTTTCGACTAGAGGAAATATATTCCACATATGGTTTTGATTAGGATCCACCCCATTGTCCCAGTATATTCCCTTCATTGCTTTATGCAGTGTTACACAGGGTCAGCTTCTAGATCTACATGTAACATGACATAATCATCAGTGACAGGGCGCAAAGCCCCAGGGCAACACAGAGAGGCCCATGCTGCTCAGATCAGATGTCCACAGCCAGCTGTTCCCTTGTCACCTAGGTGACATGCAAATAGCATGTCAGATTTCTGCCTGTTGCAGAGTTTTGACTTTATCTTGAAAGTTGTTTGTTCTTCCTTTAATAGCCAGCATGGTCAGAGAACCAGGATGACCACAAGGCATTTCCAAGAGATGTGTCAGTCTTACCATCACGCTGGTGCTAAGAGCCAGTTGGTATGCTGAGGAGCACATGTGACCTGAAGGTGCTCTGGGATATATGGTAGCCACTAACAAAATTGCTGTTAACTACTATGGCTTAGCTACAACAGGTCAGTGCCAGGGCTGATGGTTACGCTGAAAGAGGCTGTGGGCTTTCTCATTTCCTGCAAGGAGAGTTAAGGCTCAAATGCTCCTTGTGGGAGAAGGAAGTGGTCACAGAGTCCTCATCCTCCAGATAAGGCTGGGACACCTCTCCACTGAAACCATGAGCAGTTTAGTATCCAAAAGCCTTCAGAGATGTTGAGGTGCAACGTTTCCTGCCACACATTGAGTACTCTCCACCCCTTCTGCCTGCCTTGACAGCAGCATCTGAACTTGCTTAAGTAGGTTGGCTTTTTCCCTCCTCATTTTGCAGAGTGTCTGCCAAGATAGGCTGACCCACACACAAGGGTCAAACTTTACCTAAGCTTTCGTGGGCTGAATTCATCCACAGAAATGGGTATAGTAAGTGCTCCTTAACTGCAGACACATTCATGTTAAAACCCAAAGTGATCCTGAACAGCCTTGATTTACACCTCCTTAAGCTGCATCATCTGTATGTTGCCTGAAAGAAACTGTATGTTACATGATCTGTAACATACATGCACTTGCCTTCAATTTCTATCCCATAGATAGGAAATCTGAGGCATCAAACAATTCTAGGACTTCTTGTAGGTCCTTCACAGAGCAGAGATATGCACCCATCTTTGTGGACCCCTGCTCTGTACATTGCCAGTGCTACCTCCACTAACTACACAAAGTAAAGCCAGTAACCACAGGTGACCTGTAGAAATGGAAGTGCTGAAAGTGAACCGATCCCAGAGCAGGAGGGGGCCAGGCCAGCATGCAGAATGAGTTCAAAAGAGTTACTGGGGGGATGAGTAACACAAGGGACTGAAGCAGGTGACCTGACTCCAACTGGGCTACAGAACTAGCCAGTCCCACTCTCCAGCCAGGGGTATCCCTGCAGCAGGGAAGATTTTTCCCTTTCTTTTCTGTGCTGCAGTGCTCAGCTGCTCCTGCATTTTGCAGGTGCACTCAGCTGAGACTCATCCCAGAGCCTTGCATTCAGAGCACATAAAAGCTTATGCCTCCCCCTGTGCCCATGTGTCACAACAGTGTCAGCCCATGTCACCGATCAGAAGTGAACTACCACAGGGCTATTGCACAGCCCCCAGCAAAGTTCTGGCCTGCCAGCCACTGAAAGGAGGCTTTAAAACATGACTGAATGAGAGGCACTTCTACAGGAGCACAAAGATTCAATACTGGCTTTTATAGCTTAGCATTCACAGTATCTTGCCTGCAAAATCGGGTTCTTGAAAGAGGGCATTTGACTTGCCCAAAGCATAGCCATTTCTCTAAAGTTCTCCAGGCTTCTAGTCTTACATAAGCATGACCAGAACCATAATTTGGCCTGTAGCCTTTTCCCCCCAGGACCAGCTGAGCTGCCTGCTGTACATCAGCCTAACACATGGGCATTTGGATTTCCTGTAACCCATCACCTGGTAGCTGTTGAAATGATCCCATTTCCTTCCATTTACTACCTGACTTTTTTTTCTATTAAAAAATAAAATATTCAGTCATCTCATCAGATTAGGTGGTTCAGAGCGTTTCTTAGCAGGCAGAAAAAAATGCTAAAATGCTCTTGGATCTGTCCTGTCAAAGTAAATCCAAACCTCATCAGTTTTCAGCAAGTCTCTGAGAACGCATTAAATTGATATGAACTCAGACAAGGACATTTTGCTGGAGCCAGTTTTGCTGAGGGTAAATCACTCCCAGCTCTAACCCACAGCCACGTTTTCCACCCAGCATGGCTATCCTGGAGTCACACTACCAAGAGCACATACAAATGCACTGTCTCTGATTAGGCTATTCAGTAAGGGTCTTCTGAAAAAACCTTGGTTACATATCACCTCCATTTAGGAAATAAAAGGCCCTGTGCTGAATGTAAATAGACTAAGGACAACTTTAGTCTGGGATTTAGAGTCTGTGAGGGAGGTTTTGCCTTTGTTCGTAAAGAAAAAGATAAGGTAAACTGCAACAGAGCAATTTTAACTTGTTAAATGGTTAGGAGGGAAACTAGGTTTCTTGTAGGGTATAATACGTCTCTCTAAAACTAGCAGTATGTTATACATCTCTTTGCCTACTTGGATTTTATCTAGACATAGCCATGCATAAGATGAGGCATGGACCCATTTTTCACAGGAGAGGTATGTAGCCTACATGTAGGTGCATAGGCGAGAGCAGAGGGGCTATATGTGCCACGTAACAGAGAACGGGAGAGTGACGCAGGGCAAAGCGTGGTGCTGGAGAGTCAGGATGAGAGAGACACTGACATCATAAATGGGGTTAGGGTGTAGCTGCTACATTGCAAGGGGCAGCACACTTGTAAACAGAGGCGTCCAAGCCAATGCCCTTCTGTGCGTGCTCCACAAGCACCTTCTTCCCACCTGACTTCATTCCCCAAACAGACCAAGCAGGACACTTTGGATCAAAACAAACCCAGCACACAGCAAGTTCAGGGATCCAGCCTGTCAGCCGGGGCTTACCAGCCTCTCATCACTCAAGGACAACGGGATCCTGCTTTCTGCCATCCCCATGCAGCTCACAACAACAGCCACTGCACAAACCCAGAGCCCCCTCCAGAAGGATGTACCTTGCCAGGAAGTTTTCACGAGTCCCACAGCACATGGAGGAGGCAGATCCCAGCAGGAAGGGTTACCATATCCAGGACCTCCAGATGCAAACAAGCATACCAGAAGGGCACATGCGCATGCTTGAGGCTGTAGGTCTAGGACAAGCCCTCCCCACAGAGCCCCCCATGCTCAGGGCAGGGGAAGACCTCCCGCCCCTTCCCATCGTGTGTGGGCCAGAGCAGGGCAAAGAGACACACAAACACCACCCATCCACCACCTCTGCCTGAACAGGCAGCTGTGTACTGAAGGGCAATTAAACTCCTCATTAGCTGTATTCAGCAGGCACCTGACACCCCCTACAGAAGCCCAGCAGCAGAGGGGCCTCTGCCTGGCAGGAGAGGGCCAGTGGGAAGCTAGTTTGTGTGGCTTGTTGTATCAGCCCCCATTTCTCCTAGCTCCGTGTGACATGCTGGAGTCTCACCTCAGGCAGTACCTGTGAGCATGGGTCTGGTCAGTAGCACAAGCTACTCCAGGGGCCCAGGACTACGTGCTACTAACTGAACCAAGAGCAACTCCTGTTAATTATCCCATCCCTCTGGCTTGATGCTTCTGCCCTCTACAAATGTACAAAACAAGGTCTACTAAAGTCTCCTTCCCTGTGTGAGATCTCTTTCCAATGGTCTCACCCAGATGAAAGCAGGAACTTCACCTCATACCCACAACGCAGATAAAAGTTTAACCTGGGCAGGGAGACCTGCCAATACTCTTCTTACTCAGACATTATCTGTTGCACTATTGCTCTTCAGCAAATAAAGTGGGTTAGGCAATACCATCTTTCCAGCTCCAGATCCATAAGGAATTGGTTTTAAATTGGGCTTTGCTAACTGCGTGCAAGACCACAGGCTGATGCTATTCAATCACCAGCCAGTATTGCGCTGTTTCTCCCTGTGATTTCCATGCTCTCACCAGGCTGGTGTGACCACCTGCAGGGAGCGCATTGAGAAGCAAGAGGGAGCCGGTGGCAGGATGGACAGGCATGTCGGGTGGCTGTTCGGACAATGTTGATTGAACAGTCAGTAAGACAAATGTTCACTCTGCTTTTTTGTAGGGGAAAGGCTTTGGATCTTAAAAGCCTGTCCCATCCGCCACCAACCTGTTTATGATAGGTCCACATCCTTTGATTAGTTCTTAAGCAGCTGGCCTTCACTTTGCAGCACATGAGCTTCCTACAAGCTTTAATGCATTTATCGTCACTGAAAAATGTGAGGGAAGGGAAGAGCTACTAACTTTCTTAGAGCAAATCTTTTGATTCAGATCTCTTAAATTCGTGGCTAGCCATTAAATCCCTCTAGTGTTTAGTGATGTCCAACTGGTTCTTTGGGTCATTCATTATCTTTAGTATGTGTCTGGCTGTATGGTATTTCATTTCCTCCGGAGGAGGATGGCAAACACAGAGAGATGGGAATCTCTGTGTCCTCCTTAGCCTCAGAGACTGCAGGACTTCAGACTCTTTGGAGCTAATCCCACGCTCTTTTAACTCATTTGTAGAGTTAGTCTTTATAAGACGGAAAGGATCAGTCAATGTGATGTGCAGATCCTACATTTTCACTTTGTTACTGTCATATTGAACCTGCAAGCTGAATGTAGAGAAAAGCTAATAGAAAGCAACATACCATAAAAAAATAATAATGCCATTATTTCTAGTTCAACTTTAATCTCCAGATCTGGTTCTTGTCATGACTTCACAAGAGTAAAAAGCTCTTCACAAATGGGTAAATTCTTCCCATGAAGGCACCTACCAGCCTGAGCAAGGCTTCTCTTTTTTTTTTCTCTTGATGCTGTAAGTAACCTGAGCTCTCCTATTCCCATACTGCAAAGCAATCACAAACTCTCAGATCAGTTTTTGGAGTGTGTGTGTGTGGCTTTCCACTCCATCTTTCAGTTTCTTTAAAAGTAAGCCCTGTTTTAAAAGGTCCACAACAAAGGTTTGGAAGGGAAGGCAGTATCTTTTAATAGACTAAATGACATAGCTGGAAAAACTAGACAGCCTTCAGTTAGTGAAGACTTTTGCCGAATGAAAGATACCTTTTTTCTCTGGCATCGCTGCCTCGCTTAATAGCCTTAAACCACCTCATCTTCAGCAATTCCAGTACCACAAAGAAAACACAGAAATCTTAGAAAGGTTGGACATTAAATCTGCACTGCCACAAAAGAGTATTATTATGAGGACTGCACTGCCTGAGCTGGTTTGTTGTTGTAGGACAGCTCACCAGTACTAGGAAGCTCCTATTTCTTAAACATAAATCACCACTAAAACCATTTGTTTGAGTTCAAAACCAACAACGGCATACTTGAATAGCAATAAATCAGTTATGTAGGGTAGCACAGAGAATCACAAAACCCGACACTAAGTCAAGGGGGATATAATAAATATTTTGGTAAGCTGTTGTCAGAGCACAAGGCAGCTACTTTTAAGCTATATCTTTAATCTATGTCTGGTTACAGATAATGGGTGATCTCCCTTTGTCTCTTCCTGATTTGTCTTCTCCTCAAGCTTTGAAAGTTAGGACCAGGGTAAAACATCCTCCCACCTTCAGGCAAGTTTTGAGATACAGCTGCCCAGGACATACAGTGGTTACCTGAGCTGAGCTGCATTTCTCTTTCCCAGCAACAATGCAGTACCTGGGGAACAACCTAATGCCAAAATATCACATGTATGGATTAAAAAACATTTCGGGAAAGCATCACGCCTAAAGAGAATGAAACAGACTGTAAATCTATCCAGCTCAGCCTCCCCTACAGCTGGGAAGGTCTCTCACTTCAGATTCCCTCCATCCATCTTTTCAGCATCGGTCTGTCACCACAGAAAGCTGCTGACAGATGGCCCCGATTCAGACAGCCATGCAGGAAATCCCGATAACCCATTATCACTGTACAGGAATTCATCTCACAGACAAGCATCTCTGCCCACCAGTGTTTGCAGTTTAATACACTGAAGTCCCATCATCATTGTAGCTTCATCTTATTTATCTACTTATAAAAAATCAGCAGCAGCATGAGGCATGCTCTGTCTTGTTCAGTAATGCTGGTGGCAGCTGCTTGTGCCAGAGGGCTGGGAAAGGTTTGTTCTTTCCCTCAGAAATAAGGAGACTTTAGAGGTCATAAAATTGCAATCAGAGTAGATCTTCCCTGTGGTCTTTCTTTCCCAGCAACTTGTTCCCAAGAGCAGCATGGACCTGGCAAGGCAGCTGTGAGATAATCTCTCAGTAGATCCCACTTGGTAATAAGGATTTCTCTACCTGCCCTCTTAACCATCCCAGCAGACTTGCATGAAGACAGCCCTGTCCACTGCAGCTGCCCTGATGCTGGTGGAAGGAAACACATACTGCCATGTCTTTTCCTGCACAGCAAGGGAGATATGTTGAACTAACGCAAAAGGTGTCACTTTCTTGACACTAAAGCTGAGTTGATGTAACTACTTTGGCTTAAGCACAAAATTATATCTTTACAGCATTATACTGACCAGATTTTAATGAGGAAACCAGGACACAGAGAGTGGCCTAGTGAAAAAACGAAGCCTAATAATACAATGAATACGAAAATTACAATCTGCCCCAAACTCCACATCCTTAGACCTGTTAAAGAAAGAATGTTTATTTTACAGTTAAAGAAAGATACCAGGAGGCACAAAAAGCCATTTCAGACATTAAATGAAAGCATTCCTGAATGGTGAAAACCATTGTGTACAGAAAGGTCACAGAGAAGGAGCCTTTGAGAAACCTGAATAAGAAAATAAATCTCCCTTTATTTGCCTTGGAGAGTCTTTTTTTGATGTCAGCTCAACTTTTCTTTGAAACCTTTACCATCAAGTTGCATAGTGCAAAAGGGAAACAGAGATGTTTATTTATCAACAGAGATTCGTAGGCCAGTCTCTGCCCAGGATGGTTTCTGGCCTCTTTACAACTTCTGCAATGGCAAATACATCTCCTAACCCTGGATAATGGTATTGCCCAGGATAAGCCACCGATCTTATCCTGGGCAGTACACAAACCCCATCTGGATCTGGAGCACCCAGAGGGACAGTGTGAAAATATTCACAGCAAAGGGTGAAATGGCCTGGAATTGCATTTGTCATATTCTATTCTTTATGAACATAGAAATACCCATTTTTTTCTGTTCCCTTACCCAGGATGGTGGGAAAAATCACCATATTTCCTGAATGAGGGAGTGGAAAAAAGACCATTTGGAGTTAAAAATGAGCTTGTAATCCAAAGCTAAAAAGACCAGGTTTTCTCATGTATACTTTCAGTGCAAAAGCAGCCTTCCAGTTAAATTCCTTGGTAATTTCATAATGTAAGAGTCACTCAAAACTGAAAAATATATTAACTCCTTGACTATCGGGAGGCTACAGACTATAACAAGCTCAGTGTTTTCTCTTCTCAGGCCCTAGCTGCAGCCCCCACCACCCTCATCATACATGAACAATGCAGAGAAACAAACTCCTTCCACAGTGAACTCCTCTCTGGGTTCTGAAGCCATGAGTGCAGGGACTATGGGTGGGAGGCTGGTGCTGCCAGCACTTGATGGTGGGACAGGGGCTGGGATCTCAGACAGCAAATTTTGTCCAGCATGAACTGGATTTGGGCTGGTTCCTAGAAGAAAAATTTGAGCCGCATTATTGCCGTGTTTGGATTTTCTTCAAATGTGTCTTCACTGGCAGTGGATATGTTTCGACATGCACTCATTAACTAGCTCCCTCCTCCTGGGGACTAGAATGCCTCAATGGGTATTTTTCCTTTTACCTAGAAAATGTAATTTCCTATTGTCATCAGTGCCAGCAACTCTTGTTAATGCTTTAAAGAGAGTCTTACTCTTGTACATCCCCATGTTCTTTGTATCTCTCCCCAGTTAATAGCTGTATATAGCAGATGGGGAAACTCAACCAGATGGTGGATCGAGGCTATCAAGAGAGTCTCCTAGTACGCAGGAAGCTCTGGGCACTGCTCCTGGGGTTACACATGGGGCAGAAGCAGTGAGTAGCCTGGAAAAGCAAAGGACACAGCCACAGCCTGGGATAAGAGTGCATAGCAGCAGCCTGCAGCCCAAAGCAGAGGCTGCAGACCATTGCACCATTTGTATACGATGGCAGAGCAAATCCCATCACTTCCGCAGGTGCCAGCCCTCCTGAGACCAGGTCTTAGATGGCTTCAGACAGATCCTCTGCTGAAGCAGTGTTTTCTCTGCAGGGAAGTCCTGATCCATTTTTCCTGCCATCACAAACCTTCATGTCTTCAGCCGGCTTCTTGTTTTCAGCATTTGGTTTCAGGAAACCAAGATGCCCAGCTTACAAACTCAAACTGTTTTGTGCAGGCGATTTCTAAAATGAAAACTAAATACAGCTCCCCTAAGGTGACCTATTAATATTGATCCAGCCTCTGAGCAAATAAATAAATGTACTTCTACTATTTGCATAGCTAAATATTTTCTATTAAGAGCGTTACGAATAATGCATAATACATTCGCTTTGGAGGGAGGCTAAGGATTTAAAGCTCACATTAGAAACATTAGCTGCTCTCACTAATGTGACTTGCTGACTTGAGTGTTTATTTTTTCTGATTTTTCCCCCATTCCCTCCAATTTTTCAATTAAATCTTAATCGCCTGCCTGCTCACTCACTGCAGAAGTGATGGAGAGATTATAAGCTATCATAAAACCTTCTCTGGTCTCACATTTCTCTCTGGCAACACAGAGAAAAGGTCAGTTCTAGTGCTGGACTACTCACTAAGCCATACTTTTATTGCAGTCTTATGGTTTAAGCACTTGCTTTAGGAATGTGCATTAGGTGCTGGATGATGTGTTCATGTCCCATCTTTCTTCAGCTTTGCCCGAGTGTCTTCTAGTGAGCTGCATTGCCATCTAATCAGCAGAAATCAGGATCCATCTCCTGGGTGACGTACATCTTGGATCTTCCTCTGACTTGGGTATGTTGATCTCATTTTATGCTTTATTTCTACATGTTGAATCAAACTAGAGGGTTTATGCATATATGAGATGAGCAAAGAAAACCAGACCTATATTCCAGCAGAGCAGCAGTAAATAGAGAGAAATATCTGCAAAGATCATTACCTTGCTATTGAAAGCAGGCTGAGTATGGACAGCACACCGCCTCACCTGCTAGAAGACAATAAAGGCCTAGTGCTATTGCATTAATTTCCTTAAATAAGCCTGTAGCTCTAAAATGAGCAAGGACTTGTTTAAGCTTGTAACCAGAGCAGTGGCTGGAGGGAAGCTATAGAGGCAGTTTGTATATACGTGCAATGATAGCAGCAAGAGAAGAGATTAGATAAACAGAAGATCATTTACAGCATCATGTGCCTCACAAACCTCTCCTGGCAGGAGATGTATTGCATCCACTCCAAAATAATTAGCTGGCCTGACAAGCAGGGAATATTCACTGGGGGTAGGTAGCAAGGGTGATTTGTCATTGAGACCCCTAGGCTGTCAGAAGAGCAGAGGCCAGGGCTTTCCTGGACTCTTTTATGGCCAGCTGTTTATTTTTAAGAATTAATTTATTCTTCCTGGTGGGCTTGGTACAGTTGCCATACTAAAAGAGCTGTTGTGAGTGTCATGTGCCTATGGGAGGACCCATGAAGAAAAATGGGTGTAGTTTCTCTGGTTTACTGAATGGGGTGGAGGTCAGCAACTTGGATCTCCCATGTGCAGACAGAGCAACAGGGCCTGGAGACATCACAGTGATCCTAAGCACAGACACATGGGGCATGAGCTGCCATCCCTGAGTAGGCTTTCACTCCCCCGCCTCCAAAAGGGAGCATCAAGGTTCCTGAAACAAGATTTTCACTTTGAACTGCTGTAAATGAAGATACTCATTCACCTGCAAGGATCTTTTCTTCCAAGGTGCTGAACATGGCAATTGGTTCAAGGCTTTTCAATCGTATGGGGAAAATTTCCCTTTCATCTGCATTTTTGGGGATGGCAAATTTTACAGATGCATTAGAGGTGGTCCTGAGATAGAAGTGCAAGGAACTAGTGGGGCTTTGAGGCCCCAAGAAGCGTTCCAGGTCCTTCAGGTATCATGTATTTTGTACATCCCTAAACACAGCTGCACTGAATTCTCACCACACAATAGCCAAGTACCCGAACTATACCACAAAGGAACAAAGTGAAACATAGAGCTGCAATGCTCTGGAGAAGATCACAGAGCTGCTGGCAGAGCTGTGGAGGTCTGGTGCCCACCATGCAGGCAATGGTCCTTCCCATGGTTCTGGTTAGCTGCTGGCTGTGTTGGAGGAGTAGTTATCCAGCATTTACCTGAGATGAGTACAGCTGCTCTGTATCTTTGTGAAAAATACTTCTTGTCATCCCTTTTTATAGAGTGTTTTCATCCGGATCCTTTTGGCATTCACAAGGATTGCCTAGATAGCCAGATGAAAAATGTTTGCAACCACTTTCCATATCTGATTGTTTTCCTCATTTGAGCCTGGTCTCTTAAAGCCCATGGCATGGTGCCCATTTCTGATTGGGAGCCTGAAAGATTTTTAAAAGGAGAAAAGTAAACAGCAGATAATAATATAACCTTTCTACCAGGTGGTGTTAACAGTAGGAACAGGGAGAGTCAGACAGTGTCTAGAGTTTCCATTTAATACAACTAAAACAAATGGTCCTAGCCTCCACCTAATACCTTGCCCTCTGGAGTTTTAGGAATGCAGACTGTAAATCCCTGATCACCTTGAATGCCTGTTACTTTCTGAGCCCAGAGTTCATGTTACTCATCAACTGAATGAACTAAACCCCTCCTTAGAACTCCAGGCTTCTTGGTAAAGATCCCCCTAGACTTCACTTGCCAGAGTCCAGTGCCATGTCCTTCCAATTGTAGCAAGGCACCATAGCTACTGTTTTTCCTATGGAACTCTGCTTTACTTCCCTTGATGGAAACTTAGGCCACTACTACCACCTAGCAGAGACCATCTTAGTAAAGGAGCAACTATGATTGAAAAAAGATCACATGTGTCTTCAAAATAAACTTGTGACTTGCCCATGGTCATGATGCTGGTCAATAAGGTAGCTATCTCATGCAATCACTAGTCCCATTAGTCTTGTTTAGGCTTCCCATTGCCCTCTGGAGGAGCTTAGCTAATAGGCAGTGAAGAAAACAAAATTTTGACCAAGAAAAGACAAGTGCATCCACTCAGCATCTTGGCAGAGGGACCTATGGGAGATGTGTTTCCCATGTAAAGAAAATCAACAGGGACTGCAGTGCTTGATGATGACCTTGTAGAGCCCAATGGTATCCAGCAGCAATACTGCAGTGTTTGAGGCTCTACTACTTATGGAGCAGAGCATGAACATCCTGAGAAAGCATCACCCTGAGAAAGCATCACCACAGAGAAGAGTTTTATTTGGGAACCGGAAAGTCTTACTGTGGTTTGAGAAAAGATTTTCCTTCACTGTCCTCATTCCAGAGCTACAGGCAATCTTTCAGATAGACTGGATCCATGCCACAGCGTGCCTTGACGATTTAGTCTGAAACTTGTACTTCATTCTCATGAAGAAAGTTACCCAAATATGGCCTGTGCCTGGTGTGCAGCCGTCTTGAATTTCTTTATCTGCAGTGGCTCCTATCCTGACAAAAATGGAAAGGTAGTCCTGTCTACATGTTAAATATCATGGGAAAAATTCTAAACTTTAGATGCTTCCCTAATCTCCCAGCAGGCAATATTTGTCAAGAGTTAATTAAATAATAGCAAAAAATCCACTAATAGGTTACAAATCTTACGTGGAGTTCCAGACGGATGGCTTTTTTTCTTTTTACTATGGACCAAACTCACATTCAATATTTGTGATATAGAATAAATATTGTCCATGACACTCAATAGCAGATTTTGCAAGGAAATTTCAGGAGTGATTGGGCTTTTCATAGCAGCCTCCCACCTCTCTGCTGTTTGCTGAACAGATCAAATCTGTTTCCAAAAGCAGTAAGCCACTTAATCTATCACAAAGCTTAAAGATGCTTTCTAGGGCTAAGCAACTGGTTTATTTTAATGCAAGGCAGAGCAGAAAAGATCCTGCTCTACTGAATCAGCAGAGGAGCCAAAGCAAAGGTTGCTTCCTTGCTAGATCAGGCTGTCTCTGTCTCCTCTATTGCCCTAACCAGAGCTGACCTGGTTTTCACATGCTGGGCTGCCTCCCTGGGTGGAAGAACCAAAAACAACTGAAGGCATTAATGTCCTGTGTCCATGAAAAGCATAACCATATCTGAGGCATTTGAAAGAAAACATCTTCTTCGGGCACCTGCATATATGCCCCTTGGTGTGGGGATCCCATGGTTTGAAACTGACAGTTGCTCACTGAGATCCGTTGCCTCAGATTCAGTTATGACATTGATTTCCCTATTGTACTATCTTAACACTTATAGCAAGAGTCACAGAGCTGGGTTTGCTGAATGTTGCACATGTATGTTTACTCCATTTAATAAAATCTGCTGAAAACTCTCATAAAAAGTTCTGTGCTGTTTTTTGCATTTGCAGCAGGAGTGGTAAGTCAGAGAGCGAAGATATCAAACTAAAATATTTAAAGGCACTTTAAAGGCTCGGTTTCTGAATGAATTCCTCTGCCCCTCATTTTTTCCACATTACAGATGCCAACAGACACAAAGAGACAGGATGGTTGTGCTCCTCTACCCTGGGCTGCAGAGGAGGAACCCTGCAGCATTCAGTACCCGCTGATGTTTTGGGGGCTGGAGACTTCCTGCCCAAGCATATTGCACTGCTGGCAAGACAGAATGCAGTGGAAGCATGTATAAGGCTATGGCCTTATTTGTGAGACTACAGTTGAACAACACCCACAGGGTAAAAGAAGATCTTAAAAGACACAATGTGGCCCCAGTCAGAGTTCCTACAAAGACTTTGAAGCATCTCAGTCCTATTTTCTATAGGTAATACAGATCTTAAAAAAGTAGCATCTGGAGAGTAACAAAATACATTCACTTATGGATCTGAAAAAGTTTGGGTCAGGAGTTCAGGCAATTTGAAAAGTACTTTCTCCCTGGGAGGAAAAGGAAAACCCAGAGACCCCACTGATTTTGGTATACAGGCTGGATATTTCTTTGGAGGCTCATTCAGCCCTTTAATTTTTACAGCCACACTTTACCACACATGTCCGATGTACCTCCCTGGTAAAATCTTCTCCTTCCTGGTTTTTCAAGTGCAGGATCTCACCTGCTTGGATGTCTGTGAGTGATGCTCATAGGAAAACAACCCTTGAAATTCTAAACAGATGTGAAAATGCATCTGGGGAGGAACGTAGGGGTGGTACCCATCTGTCATCACCCCTTTCACCATCTCATCTCCTCCATTTCCACCTGCTGCCCACCTCTGCCAAGCTACAGACAGGGGAGCTAGGTGAAATGTGAGACAGAGCCCTGTTTAACCTGACCTCTGTTTCTGCAGTGTGAGCTCTCCACCGGTCTTTACCTGGCTGTGTGAAATTCAGTTTCACTTCACTGAACATTTACTTAAAGTGGAAGGGTAGTTCTTAGGTATTTTGGGCAGGTTCCTACTGAAGAGCTGGTCCACCTTAACAAAGATCATAAAGATGCGAAAACTCAGAAGTCATTTGCAGTTCCATTAGGAAAGTGCAGTCACCACCACCTCCCGCATGTGTAGCCAGTCTAAGAAGTTGTTAGTGTTGTTCTCAGCTTTTTTATTTCATTTTCTTTTTCCTGACCTGTTCTGGGAAAAGTTAAACACTTAAACAAGCAGGTTATTATGTCAGAGGAAGATGTTGAGTTTTTCTTTTTTTTCCAAAACAGATGGTTTTCCTGCAAGATTTTTTTTTGTAACAAAAAAGTTTTTCTGGCAAAATAAACACAGCCCTTATCACAGTAGTTATCAGAACTTTCTTTGATGGAAATATAAATGCAGGTAAAAACTAATAAGCAGTATACGACTAGTTTCTAGGTTAAAAAAAAAAAACACATTCCTTCACCAAAAGTACAAAAATTTATAGCAGATCCCTAAGGACTTCCTAAAAGTAGACAGACATGGTCAAAATTTCTCAGTAGAAGTTAAAAATAAGATCTCGCTGAAACCAACAGAGTGACACCATCTTCAGCTCCTTTTAAGAAGGGCTGGGTTTTTTTCTCCTTCAACCATTTTTCCTAAATGGTAAATTCCATTTTCTATAAGTAATCAAATAGTTACATTGACCAAAACTCTCTTACAATTATAGCAGTTCCCTGCAAATGCTTTGAAAGTCTCTGATTTCCAGTGCTTTCAAAACAAAGGCCAATTCTCTCCATCCTGTTCTTCAGTGCCACATGGGACAGAAAGCACATTCTTGATGCCCATACTGAGAAAAGAGAAGACATGATTTGCTTCTTGCCTGTGTCAGTATAACTCTGCTGCCTGCAGTAGAATAACTCTTAAATTTTTACTGCAACAAGGAGAGATTTTAACTCCTCTTTTCAGTGTCATTTGCCTTGTCTGTAGAAGTCCACAGAGTTATTTAAATTTGGATCACTTTGGTGCCATCCTCACACTGTTAACAGATTGTGCTCACCCTGCTCCAAGACTTAATCCTGAAGATGTGGCTCTGGAAGTGCACAGCCTTCTACTCAGAGATGAGATGTATTCGGATGTGCAAACAGTGAAAAGAGCCTCACAGCAATTGATGCACTGACTGGATGCAATGAAGCCCGGGCATTTCTCTCACTCTCTCACAGAGGTGGCCTTGGACCACTATTATCACTGCCAGCACAGGAGAGCTCTCAAGAGCAGAGATGTTTCACCTGACCTGGTTTTGCATTCAGTGCAGGAGGTACAAAGGCATGTATGGCTGTGAATCCAGCCAGGCTTTCGGATGTCAGCTCCTTAGACCTTCAGCAGGGATTTGGGGAACTGGGCTAGGCACCAAGTGAGATCCTTCAGGACAATGTTTCTCCAAAGAGGTTTCCTCAGCCTTGGAAACAGAGCTGGCAGACCCTATCACTTCCCAGAGGCAGAAATGAGTAGCAGGAGGAGGGTAGGGGTGCTGTCTGCAGCTCCAGCACCTCCAGTGTGACACTTGTGGAAAGACAGTGGCTTCCAGATCCTGTCTCCTGCCAAGGTCTGGATGCTTTGTAAGCCAGGATCCCACCACACATGGAGACAGGACACCACCAACAAAGACACTGAAAAAGTAGCACTTTTTCTGCCCATCCCCTCTCTTGGGACAGGAGAAGCTCAACTCACCTCTCTGCCGGCTGCCCAGGAAAGCTTCTCCACTTCTGCTTCCTTGTCACTACCAAGCATAATTACAAGGCAGAAGCAAAGGCTGTTGGTAAAAATAAACGAAGTACATCATTACTTAATAAGAACAGACTGGATATGATCTTGGTGTAATGGAATTGTGAAAGAAGCTTTAGTTTAGGGAACAATATTTGACCTTTTTCTTTTTCAATAGAAAGAGGCTCTTGGCATTCTTCAGCTCTTAATTTGCCTGAAACCTGAGCCATGTTGATATGCATCTTTTAATTATTGTCCTCTGTTGACCTGGACTAAGCATTGTGAGAAGGTTTCAAATCAATCATTCCACTGCTTTGATTGAGTGCTCACCTGTTCAAAGGTTTGGTTTTGGTTGCTTTATTTTTTTGCAAAACTTGCAAGCAAGCAGAAAGATAGGATATTTCCTACCATCAGTAAAATATTTCCCTTTCAAGCAGCCATGGTAAGACCGGGAGAAACGTTTTTTCTACTCACTGATCCAAAAGCCCAGAATTAAATTACCAGAGACAATAACAACTAAACCAGAACAAAACAAGTGGAAAAATAATACCCGAAACAAAACCATGACTTGGTTGATTGCATTAGAATGAATTTGACCAACAGATGGCAGCTATGAAAAGTCAGATGGGTTGTTTTCCCAGTCATGTGAACAGAACGAAAGCACTATACCACATCTGCCATGTAAAAAACGCTATTAGTCCTGCTCTTGAGATAAGTCATATAAAAAAGACATTCTCAAGTCAATTTGTTTTGGCCTATATGCAGTAGAAAATGATGTGCGGGGATAATCATCGCCATGCTGTGGTGTTCCCTGATCAGCCTGTGACTTTGCAGCTTTCAGGACACACAGGTTTTATTTTCTCTATAGAAAACCTTTTGGCACTCAAAGAGTCAGGATGAAAATGGAAAATAAGGTGTAAATGCAGGAATGTGCAGGGACTGTTCTGCCAGAGGACATGCAGAGAGCTGGAAAGATTCCAGGAATCATAAAAATACCAACATGCAAATACCAAAGCCTTTGGAGTCACCAGACTGCTGCTTTAGGGGCCAGCATTCAGTCCAGGGACAGCCAGAGAATCATCTGGGTCCTACAACACAACACAGGTACCCACCCACCAAGCATACATTTAGACATGGGCACACAAACCTCTCCTCTGAAGATGCCTAAGCAAATCCAACAAACACCTCCAAGTATCAGGGAAGATTTAGATGTGGCCAGAAGCCAAAGTGGGCAGATGCTCGCAGTAGATAGAAGTTTCACTTCTGGTGAAAGTCTCCATTCAAGTGACAACTTTTAATTGAAAAAAAAATACGAATCTGTACAGGGTTTTTTATTATGTGAATGATATCCAGATAAAGTAATGATTCTTGATGCAAAAGAGTTTCAGTTCTGAACTGAGAAAGTTTTCTCTGTTATCAGCAATATTTCTGGGCATAGCTGGTACAAGAAGAAAGGGCAGGCAAACAATCTGGGACTTACTACCCTTTGTCATTTTCACATGGGCACTCTGTCTGGTCTGCTGCCTTCCAAAGGAGCACTTCAGCCAGCAAAGACATGGGGAGCAAAGAAGAGGAAAAACTTGTGCAGCAGGAGGAAAAGCTCTACTCGGATCTGTGTCAGGTGATCACAGGCAACATGATGCCAAAAAGAAAAAGCTGCTGCTTCTAGTGCCCTCAGGTTTTCTTCTGAGCTTAGACACTAGCCCATTCAGAGCCCAGGAACTTGCTCAACCTCTCAATCTCCCAATATCCTTTCTGTAAATGTGAACACGTAAATTTGCTCCACTGAGCTACCCCCATAGGACAGCACCTGTGAGAACAGGAAGCAAGGAAAGCCCATGGAAATGAAAACTGTGCTTTTAAGAAGAGCTCAGAAACAGCCATTGGAAAACATGGGGATTACTTATTTAATATGGGATTTTAAAATGAAGCAAGCATTTTAATAACACAAAAGGCAAGAAGAATGATGCAGGTTAAGGGAATCTGTTGGTCTGGAAGGCTTGGGGTCTGGAGGCACAGACTGTATGGGCAAGTTGCCTGAAGGTGCTCTTTGAATACACATTTTCCTTTATACTCATGATTTCAACCACAGGCACTGATCAGCCCAAGGTGCTGAATAAAGACACTTAGAAACAAATATGGTATAACTCTGATAGCCTCGGCCATAACATGCACAGGTGAGTTAGAGGATAGGACAGAGAATTATCTTTTATCTAATGCTCATCAGTTCATGCAAATGTTGAACTGTCTGATTCCTGAGAGACCAGCCTCTTCCCACAAAGGCAGAAAACTAAATAGATTTTGAGGGGTAGGCAGTTGGCTTGCCAGTTTGGGAATGTGTGAATATCCCAAAAGAAGCCCACCTGCCTCTGTAGGAATCTCTGAACATTTTGGGAAATCTGCCCCTGTTCTCGAAGACTTAAGAATGATCCAGAGCCAGGGAGTACAATTAAGCAAATGAGACAGAAGCATTAATGTCAGAGCCAATGTATCTCAATTTCCTCAGTTCCTGGGGCAGCAGGCCAAAGGCAGAGCAGGGGCAGCCCATGGGCACCTATGAATTGCACATGCTGGAGGCAGTGTGTCTGAGCCTTGCCATGGATTCCTGGGAGGAGTGGAGAGGTGCTGGAGTGCAGAAGGGGGATTAACTACCAGCTGTAGTAAGCAGTACACATTCACTGCCCACCGGGAGAGGGAAGCCACAGCATTTTCAGATGCCTATCAGGACTCTGCCCACTGAGCCCAAGCCAGCTCAGCAAGCTGGTTACAGCACTTCCTTTGCTGCTGATAAAGCACTTCCTTCACTTCATGCATAGCAGCAGTGTGCTGGAACTTGTGGGGATGACATGTGTCCTCACACATAGCCCCACTTTCAGAGCTTGCAAACACTTACTTAAGTGTGAGTGATGACTGTGAAGAAGCTTCCCAGAACCAGGCTATGTTTTGCTGTGACTTGTTTTCCCCATCTGTAAGTATGCTGCAGCATTCACACTGTGAGGTGCTGAGAGGGGAAGCACAGAGATCTTTAGAGACTGCTTTTAAAACAGCTAATGATGATGAGCTGAGCCAGGAACCAGGTGGGGTCAGATTTTGTTGCCATGCAGGCTGTTTCTAGTGGAATGGAGGCAGAAGCTGTAAATGTCATGAATTTGTCTGCCAAATGTAGCATCATCTGTCAGCAAAGCCAGCCAATGTGACGGCTGCGACTGGGAGAGGTAGTTAGGTGAGAGATTGCTCACTGAATCAGAATGACTTATCCTGGATTATACGGACATCCTCAGACAGCCAAGGAAGAAACAACCAGCTTGGAAAGAGATGCACAATTTTCAGGGACACAACAAGAGCACTGTGGCTATGCTGCTGACTGCACAGTATGCACTGCAAAGGGGGTTGCTAGTGCCTGGCAAGTGCAGTGCAGGTTGTACCCCTACACTTCTCACCTCATTCGCAGCTCTGTTTGCACAGCATCACCTCTCCAGGCATCAGAGGAGCTGGAACCAGGACTGCTGACTTTGTGGATTTTGCAGCTTCAGTGAGATTGCTCTGAAAAGCCACAGTTTCTGGTGTGGAGGGATTCTTTTTTTCTTACTTGCTTGTCTATTTTCTCTCTGGAAGAGCTTCACTTAATGAGTCTGAATTTAATAAAGATCCTGCAGCAGCCAAGCTGTTATCCAGTCTAGAGGAACACAGATACACACTTTCCCGAATGTCTACCTCCCAAGCTGGTTTGGATGCCACTGATGAAAGTGAAAACTTACATGTAAACTCAGTCCTGATACCAGTGCACCCCTGAGCTGTGTTTCCTTTTTTCATTTCCCTCACCCACACTCTCACACATACATTTTGCAGACTCAACCTGGAGGCAGGAAGGAGCCTTGTTTCCTATCCCATCATCTTGCAGTACCATGGCAGTTCCGGGCACAAGTGCCAGTACAGAAGCCCACCCATAAAATCCATCAACTCTCAATCCCATCTCTGCCGGAGCTGCAGGCAGTCAGGCTACATTGGTATTGCTCCGTTCTTCCTTCAGCCTGTAAGCAGTTGGATCCCCAGTAGGCAGCAGCCCTACCCAGCCACTATCCAGCCTCTGGGCTTTCACATTCAGGGATGTCTTCTTCTCCCATAAACTGCAAAAGGCAACTTCAGTCCCTTCATAAATCTGCCAGGCTTTCCCAGATGGTTTTAGTGAATGCAAGAGCCATTCCCTGTTACAGAGTACACAGTTCTTCCTGTCTGCAGGATCCACAGGTTTTTAAGACCAGGAGGAAATGTTACAGTCAAATGATCTGGTTGAAGAACATCATCCCCTGTGGTGAGGTGAGCCCATTCTTCTGCTGAGGAAAGCCGTATTTGAGAGACACCTGGTCTTGATTTGAAAACTACATGTGATAGACAACCCTGTACAGCCTCTAGTAAATTATTACAGTAGTTAATTCTCTTCACTGTAAAAAAAATCCCATGCTGAATTAGTCTGGCTTCTGCTTCCAGTTCCCTGGATCTGCTTGGACCACACCTCCAAAAGAAGAGCTCTAGCATCCAGCTTTCTTCCATGGCAGCTCATATAAAGCTGGATCCAGTCACCTTTAAAGCTCTGCTTGAAGTACATCTGCAATGTCCTTTTATGAAAGGCTTAACCCCCATACAGCCACATGTGCTGAGCCAACCAGAAAAAAAAGCAGATGCGTAAGTCAGGGCTAAAGAATACTCTAGCCCAGTTTCTGACATTAGCCAGCCACAGGTATTTAAATAAAAAGATAAAATCCACGGGAGGAAGAGTGACACTTTCATTGACACATCTCTCCAGCTTCATCCCACAGGGGTTTATGGGTACCAAGCTGAAGGTCATAGTGAGGTTTATAAGGTCACCCAGTTTGTGTTCACATGGTTTCCAGTCTGCTTGGGTATGGACAGATTGAGCTCACCTCTATGTGCATAGCACTTCACAGGAATAACCTTAGGTAAGCATAACAGATGAGCCCTCAGGGCAGGTTTTCCACGTACCAACTCACACTCTTTTATTATCTCATTATAAAACATGATCGAAGATCTGCAACTTCTTACAAGAGTCCCCAGTCACTTTC
>NW_009924122.1:74972-78920 GCF_000696875.1 Nestor notabilis | reverse complement strand
GGTTGCCCTACACAGAGCGTGACCAGGACCACGGCTTGATGCCTATCCAGTCACACTTGTTCTAAATTAAACACAAGGAAAAGGCTTTTGGCTCCATTTTGGCTGTCTCCTGGACCCACAGCTCAACATTTCTGGCTCAGTTTACACCACCACTACAAATGCCCTAAATTGACAGTATCTGGTTTGCATTTAAGTCAGTTTATACAACTCCTTTGGCTAAGTTTTTACAAAATTTCCAGCAAAGTATATAGCTAGATGCAAAAAATCAGAGTAGATTATTGAGCTTTTCCCTGACAAATATCACATGCTTCTCTTCTATGTTTACTATTACTGTGATGGCAAATACGCACACCAGCTTCAGGCCAGGACCTTCTCTGCGCTCAATGCTGTACAGATATAGGAAGAAAAAGCCACTGCCTCACAAGGTTATGACAGCAAACACAAGTGATGCAGATACACTGACTGAGCGGCAAAGCCATTGTCTTACAAGTTTGGCCAACGTTGAAATGCACCAAGTGCTAGCAGGGGAGCAGGTAGCAGACTGTTGCTGACTGGCAGCTCATGTGATATGTGATGAGAGTGACAGGGTTGGCTGACCCTGACAACAGCCTGGTCTAGAAAGTCCCCTTCTTCCAGATGAAGTTTGGACGGGACATAAAGCTTTTTGCTGCTGGCTGGGAAATCTGCTGAGCACCTCCCAGCTAAAGCCATCACAGGGAACTTCTGGCAGCAAGCCCACACCTCATGTAACCCAGTAAGGAGTGCTGGCGGAGTGCTGGCAGAGTGCCTCCATAACAGGAGGTGGGCTGCCGGTCAACACCTGATTTCATGCTGGTAGTCCAATGCCAGCACTCAACCACTGCAAAGAGCCAGAGGGCACATACTTATTCTCAAAAAGCAAGCAGTATAGGAGACAACTGGCCATGATACAGACTCCTGGGAGTTCTGATAGGAAGCTCTGAGCTTTCTACAAACATTTTTGTGGTGAGTTTGTGGAGAGCAACTAAGTGTGGGGAACAGCATCAGCATGGCTTCCCATCTTCTATCACACTCATATTTCAGTATTTTCCTCTTTCAATAGATTCACCAGTCTGATAAGTGGGTCACAAAGCAGTGGCGGAACATTTTTCCAGTTGCCAAATGCAACCCAGCAATACAAGTGCTTGATGTTATGTCAGTACCATTACTACTGTACCCCTCACTTGCAACACTGGAATTTCTTGCTACTTATTGAAGTAGGCTGTCGACAGGCGGTGCTCCGTCATTGTCAACCCCTGGCACTTTGCATGCACTGACAGTGCAGGCTGGGTCCAGATGAGAAAGTGGGGCTACAGCCTTAGCACAGATTGCTGTTAGTCATAAGCCCAGGGTCCAGCTCCCTTAACCCCAACTGTCATATCTTCTGGTTGGCAAGGTTTAGCAGACGGTCACAAGGTAAGACCGGCTCAACACCCTGTACGGTTAAAACGGGCCACCAATGCCCATTGCCTTCCCATGCAAAAACACAACAGAAATAAATTCTGATTTCTAAGAATAGATAACTTTACAGACTGTCCTCCTAGCTCCTCTTTCTAATGGCTGTGCAGTCACTGGCTTTGTGAACACAGTAGTCTGTTAATGCACCAATTAATCACAACACATGCTGGGCAAACACAAGTTAGCATCTGTAGCTACGTGTGCTCACTTTCATTTGGACAGACAAGGAGAGAGGGCTCTAAAAAAAACCAGTACCCGAACATAAACCAGTTTCAAGGCTGTGCACTGTTATGGTAATTTCCAGAGTCAATGGAGGGCTCATTTATGCTTTCCCTCTCCATGGCTAAATGCTCTTTAACCTTTTCACCAGATTTCCCCTGAGGGACAGAAATCCTGACTTCAGCCTGCCAGACAAGACAGGCAGCCCTGTTCTACATCTGCAGCCCATGGAGTTTGTGTCATATTGGGGTGCCAGAGGTAGATGCAGCTGCTCAGTGTGAGGCCACATGCACAGTCAGCCCAGTGGGATACCCCAAGCATCTGGTCTGCCTACTGCTCCCTGCGCTGCCTGCACCAGCGCTCCGGAAAACCTCTGGACTACTGTTTCCCCTCCCACTTTCTGACTGTCCAAGGCAAACTGCAGCATGTGGAGGTCTCCCTCTTTCTCTCGAAACATGAATGTGTTACAGCTGGTCAGCAGATTATTTTTAAATGAAAAATGGCTGTAATATAATCACTTGCCAGCAAATTAATTCTCAGAAGCAACAGCTAATCTTTCTTTTGAAAACACCCGCACCTTCTATTAGGGTTTTGTTTCTTTATTCTTAAGAACCATTTAAGGTTTTCACTGCAAAGCACCCACAAACTCAAATGTCATCCAACACTAGAAATCTAGGAAAGGTCTCAGCATTTGCTAATGAAAACAGATTTTTTGTAGAAACTGTCAACAACAAACAAAGAACATTTAAATAATGCTAATTAAAATGAATGTACAAAACCGAGCATCCCGAGTCTGGCCAGCATGTAGACAAAGGAATACCAAACTCACGAAGCAAGTGAACTGAAGTGAGACACTCAGTGCACATCTACACATTCCAGTCTGCAGCTGAACCAAACAGCAAGCTCATCATCCCAGTTTGATTCTGTTCTAAAATCCACACAATAATGAACTACACCAGATCATGAGATACTGGATTCAGGAGGAAGCAGCTCTCAGTTTATTAGGGCCCCTGCAGTCCTCAGCATGGGAGGACATTAATCTTTGCCAGGTCCCATGCTTCAGTCATCATAATCTTTATACACACTGCAGTTTGCTGCTGCTATCGGTTTTATTTAACTAGTCTATATAAAGACAACACTTTAAACCTGTGTGTCCTCTGCATCTGGAGAAGAATCATTCTTTGCAACAGATTGATACAGCTTGCTGTGTGAACTGCTTAGAGAGATAACAACAGCTGCCTGAGCCACCTCGTGCTCCCAAGGGCTTTGCAAATCAATGTTTAGTCCATACCGATCTCCACTTTGCTGCTCCGGTGAGGCTGGTGGCAGGTACAGAGCTCATAGTTTGCTGCCCAACACAGCCCCGCTGAAACCCCACAGTGGCAGGAAGCACAGATGCTTCCCAAGATCTAGATGAAGACTTCCTAACGGCAGGCACCAGGGCAGCCATTGCTGCCATCATTCTCTAAACCACAAGCAATAGTCATACCGTGGCTGCAGTCGTTGGGGAACCACCGCTCCTCACCTCAAGGGAAGGGCACGAGGAAGTGCCCCGTAGGGTCCTGCGCCAGTCTGGCTTCCAGAGAGAGGCCCAGCTGCCAGGCTGAGCATTAATTATTGCTGCACTGCCTGTAAAAATAATTGCACAGGATGCAAGCGACTTGCTTGCTTTTCCTCCTCACACACCACCTCCTTGCAGCCTGTGACTGAAGGTCCTCATGGTGGGGAAGCGGAGCTCCCAAAGAGTTTCCAGCGGAGGCTGGATCTGGGGTCTCCGAAGGGAAAACAGAGCCAAGCAGCCACCCTGCATATTCCTCTGCTAAACCCTGTGGTGGCCGTGGGACTGGGTGCAATTCACCGCATTCAGCAGCCCGTTCCTGGGGGCATAGCCCAGTTCCCAACCAGTTTCTCTTCCCCAGCAGCCCCTGTTTGTATTATGGGGACACCACCGGCCAGCTGGGCTTGAGTCCCATCACAGGCATCACCACAAGCCCCAGCTTCCCACCAGGGCCATAACCACTCTCCCCCCGCCCCCGCCAAGCTTTCCAGCAAAATAGCTGAAATTCTTCAGCAGTTTAGGACAGGCCTATACCAGGCATGAACATGCGACCCTACAAATAAACAAACTTCCCCCACATTGTTTGGCCCTTTTAATATTTCATTCAGCACAGGAAACTTCTGGTGAAGGGAATGGGCAATATTTCAGAGGGGAAGCAGCCTGTTGGTCATGAGTTTAGCAGGGAAAGCACCCCC
>NW_009924122.1:63903-74940 GCF_000696875.1 Nestor notabilis | reverse complement strand
CTGTGTGTGTTCATTCTTTGTCCCTGATATTTTCTTTGTTAAGATTTGGTGGAGATGAAATACCACCAAGAGCTAGGTCCAGCCATCCGATGTCTCAATTTGAGTTGCCATTCTGATCTTTTTCTGTCCACATCTAAGGATACAAATTGCCCGATTCTGGGAGACAGAATAAAAAAAGGAGAAACAAACACTGATGCACATTGCAATTTTAGACCAGAGAGTTTGTTTTCCTCCCCAGGTACCTGGTCCAGTTATTATAAGATGTCTACCAAGCAGCATTTTTCATTCTATTCACATTCTGTGCTCGGATTTTTCTCTGTTTTTCCTTCATTGCTTTATTTGGCTCTGAAGTCTCTGAACTGCAACTATGGCCAAAATGTTTCTCACCTGCTCTTATGGAACCATCCCTCATACCATAGAGTCAAAGAGATAGCATTACCTTCTGTCAGCTGAGATGATGTACAAAGTCAAACTTTCAGCACTGATTTCCTGGAGTGGGATGCAGTGTCTTCGCTTCAGCTTGTATAGCCTACACCTCTAGTTCAAGAGCAAACCCTTACCCTTCTGCAGCTAACATCTCATTCATTTTGGCAGAGGAAGGGTTTCCTCACTCTCCATCCGCAACTCCCTGTCACCAACAGCCCAGGGTACTGGCCCCAAAGGCAGCAGCAGCAGGGTCTTTTTTGGAGGAGCCCCTTTGGAAAGTTCTCCAACAAGCAACAAACACATGGCTCTGGAAAGTACATTCAGCATTCAGGGAGCAAGGAATAGTTTCAGCCTAGGGAACTGCTCCATTGCACAGGCTGAGCACAGGCAGTGCCCAGCTCAGCAGCACAGCACCACAATCTGCATCTGAGCGGGGTGCCGAGCCCCACGGGGTGCAGCGAGGGGCTGGGATCTGCCTTCGCAGCAGACAGGCAAAAGCACATCTGTGATCTATTTCTTGTGCTAACAAGGATTCCCTGCATGAAAAGTCTTAACTTCCGATTCCTGTTCTTGAAGATGAGGCTAATGGTAGTCCTAGGATCTCCTATACAGAGAAGAGGAAACTTCACTAATGATCACAAAATCCTTTAGAAAACAGCCTGAGGATGAGCAAGGGTGATTCCACCAGTAAGCTGTGCATTAACCTAAAGCCTGAAGAGTCAGGTTTGCTTCCAATTGTGGAGCGGGGCAGCCAGAGGAAAGTAGCTGTGATAGAATCACTTCCATTCTGCCCACCCGGACTGCAGTGGGATCAGCTTAGGACTGAAATAAGCTTTGGGGAGTCATTGAACTCTGACCTAAGCTAGAATAATAGGATGTGTTTATGTCTGACAATGGGGGAGCTTTGCAGAAAGCTCCAGTGAGCTCCATGTGCAACACTGTTTTTATGGTCCTCCTAAGAAGGGAATTTCAAGGGATCGTATATGCCTTAAGTGTAAATTATGACATGCATTAAGGACCACCCGCATCAAATGGATGGTCGCCCCAGCCCAGAGTTTTCATGGTGAATTGAGAACAAATTCCACATCCCCTCTGGTTTGCGCTTCCATAGAATAATATATTTTCAGGTCAGCAGAGCTGTCTGCTTCTCACACAATAGGTCCTTTCTCCGTTTCCCCCAAACCTGTCAATTGCTCTCTGCCTCTGCTGTAATTTATGGTTTATTTCCGAACTGTATGACTAAGCTTTGGAAATGTGTGAGGGTACAGCAGCTAGGAAAAGCCTGTTCCCAGTCATGCTCAGTGCAGCGTTACCACTCCAAGAAATCCAGATGGGCACAAGGAAGCTTTCCAAATGCTCTGCATCACTGCACAACCTGTGTTCAAGATGGCAATGCCTCTACCAATGGGCCTATTTTTGCAGTTTGAATATTTCCTGCTGCATATTTTTAAGGAAAAAAGTGGAGGCATTTAGAGGTCAAAAAACTTGCCAAAACTGACCTGTGGATTAAATAATTGATATAAATAGACATATGGAGCAAGGCAGTATGTCAGTCTCCAAACTTTCCCTTTAGTATCTCCTCCTGTAGGCTACATTTAGCCTCTACCAAATGTCTTTGGACTGGACAGCTTGTAATTGTCTGCAGAGACTATAGTTAACCTGAAAGGACTAGATTTAGGACCACAAAGCTGTGTCTACCTTACCTTTTGATCTGCATTGTAAGGTATAGCAGAAATAATCATTGCTCCCTTGTTAAACTGGAGGCTTTCATTGTAAGCTAAGAAGTAACTATTTTGGCTGGCAGGCCAGAGACTGCTGATCTTCCTACAAACTTCAGTACTTTGTTTCAATGACCTTCTGAAAGTAGATCTATCTCATACTTTCATCATGCCCAGGTTAATTTTGAAATGGAATCTTTAGCAGATATAGTATGCCATTGCTTTGCAGTGGTCTCTAGTGAAGTTACTAAGCTCACAGATTCTTTTCATGTTCTCCAGAATAAAGAATCACTGATTTTTTGTTTCTTGTCTATTTGCATTAACTACATTTGAAATATTTTTCTTTTAAGGATTAATCATTCCTTTGATTTTCAAAATGCAAACTTTTTCTCCAGCAAGTGCTGACAATTAATATTCTACTCTATAAATATTCTTTGTAAGAGACTACTTGCATTTCTTCCATCAGCTGCTTGCTTTGTGCCTTTCTACATCTTCCTTCTAGTCCTTCATTACCCCTTCATATGGCTGCAAGAAAACAGACTGTTTTCTTGTTTAATAAAATCAGGTAGGTATCACTATCTCTTGCTCTTCCTCAAAAAGCATTTTCCAATATAATATTTTAAGCTGTTCCTTCCCCAACATGGGGATTCAGTTTAATGTGGGGGACGGTCAATAGTTCTTTTCCCCAAGAGCAGCCCTGAGGTTGTTCTAGTGTATTACACTTTACCCTTGAGCTTTCTGTGGCAATGAAAAGCTCCTGTCCTTTTCCCGTATGCAAGAACAGAACAGAAACTGTCGGGTCTTTCTCCAGTGCTCATCTGAAGAATGGTTTAATGAAACTATTCTCGCATGGGACTGCTTTATCATGACTATTAGACAGCAAAACACAGTTCTGAAGAAGGCCTGTAATACACACCCTGCATGGTTTTTGTGCCTTGTTCCAGGCAGTAAATAGCAGTAGAAAATGCCAGGGAACTTCCTGCTCTCATGGGAATTCCTGCTAATCTGGAGCCTGGTCAGTGGATTCAGTGTGCTCCCCATGGAGGCAGAGTTCTTTTATTTCAGAGCCTGTGAGGCTAGAGATAACAGAGTGAGAGAAATCTGGAATTTGGGATTGCCAGGAATGAACTGGGGATGGAGAACTAGCCCTGAGAAAGGACTGGAATACAAATGACCCAAGCCTGAGGATGGCCATGATAATTTAGAAACACCTCCAGATGCACCTTCTCCCTCAACTTCTTCACAACACTCAGACTCTGGGACATTACTGTTATCAGCCTGGCTGAGCTGGTTGCTCTGGTGAAGAAACAGCAGGGACATCGATGAACATCTAACACTACTTGATTGTACACCTGGTCCCACCAGCCAACCAACGCACCTGTAAGGACTTTGTTGTCAGTGACTTTTTCAAAACACGTCAGAGCACTAAGTATAACTGTTACCTGATTTTGAATTTGGCAGACCTGTCTTTTAGAAACAAGCCAGTGAATTTCATCTTCACTTCTCCCTTCTTGTTTGTTCTGCTGTTTCCAATCACTGCTTTGCTCCTACCCTCCATCAAGCTCTTTGCACCTTGTTTTCTCCATGTATATAATTCACTTAACATCAGATGCACCATTTTATGCTATATAAGTTTTCAAGACCTTTGCAGTATAAACACGTCTTGTCAGTAAGTTGTATTTACTGGTAATTCATTTACAATCTGACCCTGGAGTAAGCACTTTTTTTTTCCCCAAAGTTAAAATGGTTTGGGTTTTATATAGCAAATATTCTTTTGTTGACTGCTTTTCAAACTGCCAGCCATCTGTCTATTATTAGCATCAGACCCTGACAACAGGAATATTTTACTCATTAAATCATTGTTGAGCAAAGTGTTTAGGTTTTATCATTAAGAAAAAAAAAAGGCTTTTCATGTTATGAATGGTTCTCAGGAGATATGTGCTACCATTTAAAGCCAAAGCTAATAGGGTCCTCAGAAATCACCCTGTTTCATGTTTCCAGCTTCAAAACCAGAGGAATGCAGGCCTGGAAAAGACTTGCTGGATCATCAAGTCTACTTCTTACAGCACCACACAGTACAATTCCTAGAGAATTGGCTCATGTTTGGTTTCTTCATATCAATTGGCAGCAGATGATCACTGTCATATAGGCTCCCAAAGTTCAACGTACCAGTCTATAGTCAAAAGAAATTTCAGATGCTCCATACAAATGAATGGTAAAGTCACCAATTTAAGTGTCCAAATACATCTCCAGAGTTTGAAAATAGTAGTGTAGGAGCACCCACAAAACTAAGCTGCCATTTACATTTGCCCTGCCCTCATGACTTCAGATGAAGGTGCCACATTTGGGCTTCTTGACAAAGCAATGAATCCAGCAGCATTCCTTCTGGAACAAAACTTCCCAGGGTAGCTAAACTCTCTTTCAAGGAGGCAGCATCCCTCCAGACAGGCCCTGAAACTTACAATATAAACTCAGCAGCATCCTTTTGCAATCAGTGAAAGTGGTATTTAAGAAGAAACATCTAAGCACGTTTGCTGTTTGTGCAGAGCGCCAGGCAATGGACCTCATGTTCCTGTGTGTATACTGTGAACCAAGATGAGTAATTAAAAGCAATGTTTATTTCTGTGAGATGGTGATTATTTTTCTGACCTCAACTTAGCAAAAGCAGCACATTGATTTCACATGCCTGGCCCCACCAGCCAGCCAACCCACCTGTAAGGACTTTGCTCTTAGTGACTTCTTCAGAACAATGCAGAGCACTCAGTGTCAGTATTATTATAACAGCAGCCTTCAGGCGTCAGCTCAGAAAGGCAAAAAAAGATCCATATAATCTTAATTTTGAGAATGCATCTTTTAATAGTAGGATGGTAAATAGGTGAAGAAAGAAGCCAGCACTGCAGACTAAATGCAATGCTGGTTTTGCATGCAGTTGCTGTTCAGAGGAGCAATCCCACCTCCAAGTTATTAATAGCAGCAAAGTTTAATAATAATAATAAAAAAAGACATCTGGATGAAATCAGAAGAAGGGAGCAGAACCACATGTGCACAGGGAACCCAGGCATGTCCCAGGTTCACTCACATATTTTAGTACAGAAAAGCCAGAGTATTTCATTGAGAGAGGAGGAGGAAACCAGCCAGAAAGCAGTTGAAACCTGGAGCTCTGTTACTTTTAAACTAAACATCAGTACATTTCTGCTTATCTCTTTACCCCTGCAAAGACAGCTTTTGCTGAATATCCAAATGTTAATGGAACAAGACCACAGGGAAGAGAGCCAAGCCAAGTATCCCTGCCCAGAACTAGCTTTTCTCCTTGATTGCTCCCTTTTTTCATTTGTCCAATGTTTCCCAGCCTGTCTCTTTCTCCTTATTATGTACAGAGATCACCCTGACATCCTTCTAATTCATCTTGACTTGTACAACAGTCTCCCCCAGCCCTAGATGCCTCCAATGCATGTGGTTTTCAGTGATTAGGCAGCACAGATAACAATAGCTTCTCACATACAAATCCCAGTGTGGATGGTCTTTGGCAGGGAAAGGGAGCTGCCTGCATTGCTCTGCCCTTGGAGGGGGAGGATAAGCTAAGATAGAGTAGCTCAATCCCTGTGGCAACACCAGCTATCTCAGCTGTGCACGAGCCAAGACATTCTTGGACACAAGAGTGACAAAGGTAGCACCATCCTGCACTGTATTCCCTCCACTTGTCAATCAAGTCCAGCAGATAGCCGAACATCATTGCTGTTTGGGAAGGCAAAACCAGCCGAGGTTGCCAGCCAAATATATCACACAGGGTCACTTTAGGGAGGCACCTTCTTTGTACTTGCAGAGGGAGAGAGACTTGAGGCCAGCTGTGACCTGAAAGGTAGCCAGGGGAGATGTTCCCAGCCCTGCCCTCTCTGGCTTGCCTGAGGACAAGGCATCCTGCTACTCTGAGATTTGCTAGACTTGTCCAGCATCATACAACTTTGTGGAAGAATCCAAGAGAGCCCAATGGCTTTCTGAAATGGTGCATTGACTGCTGTTTTACAGCAAGTCCAAAAATGATGTTAAAGTAGTCTTTCCTGCACTTGCTTATTGCTCAGCACAGTGAGAGTGAGCAACTGTGGGCTTTGCACCCCAAAGAAACTGTCTGGAAATAAATTTTGCTTTCTATTTACCAGACCCTCATTCTAACAGGTACCCTTCTTTCCCATATTAGGAGGCAAAAGAGAGCTTGTTCTGCTTCTCCTATGAGTGTGTGGTTCCAGTTGGGATGAGCTGTGGACTAAGGTGATCATACCCTCCCTTGGCTGACAAGCACAAATGCATACAGGCATGAATTGTGGCTCTTGTAGTATCTACTGAAGGCTGCAACAGAACATGAAAAATTTAAGATCCGTGGGACCAGAAAGAAGGAGCCAAAGCTGTGGAGATGAGGACCCTTTGCCAGGAAAGGCCCATTTGTGCTCCAGACACTGTTTAAACATTTTTATATAAAGGTGACTTCCACCACATTCATGTGTTTTCCAGACTCCAGAGTTGCCCTCCTAAGTCTGAGCATCAGCTTTTCCCAGGGTGTGTCAAAACCAAAGCCTCTGGGAACCAAGGTAGAACATCTCATTCAGCTGCCTCCCTCCATCAGCTCTCACTGAAGGGAAAAAGCTCCAGAAGAATCACACAAATGATTAAAAGAATGAAAACTCATTACTGCACAACCCCCTGACATTGCTTGGTTTAGCTGGGGTGAAGCAGAGAACTCATGTCAGTGTTTCTGGGGAAAGTCCAGATGTGCCCATTGCATGATCCAAAGCAGGCAGGCGAGGACTGGTGCAATCAGCTGTACACCCCACTGAGCTGAGCTGAGCAGAGGGATCACCTCTTCTCCCCAGAGCCTCATCTCAAATGGCCATATTGTACTTTGCAGGCAGGATGAGGGATTTTCCTGGGGGAATGCTGAAATCCCCTCAGGTCAATAGAAAATCTGGAGCCACTGTAACGGTTTAGGGTCCCGTTGCAGGCTGGAAATCCTCTGTGCCAGGTTCTGCAGAGACATAGCAGGAAACTGTTCTTTCCCCTGCAGAGAGAAGCAGGAGCATGTGGCTAGACACAGGTAGCACATAAGGACAAACTATGAGAGCAAAGAAAGACCTATCAAGTGTAAGAACTCAGGCCTGCCCCAGAGGTGAGACAAGAAATCCCCTCTTGCTTTGCCACAGCAGAGGAGTAAACAAGTGCTTCCTGTTGGAAAGCATGTTTGAGAACCCAAAAACGGCAGAGGGGAAATACTCAAGAGCAGAGAACAGCACAAGGGCCCTCTGACAGTACACAGCCCTCCTAGATGTACAGGGCAGCCTCTGCCTCTAGTAGACCAGAATTTCCTCCATTCTCTTGAATACAGCAGTTTACACACCCCTTCACAGCTCAGGGGCTAGAAATTTCTGGTGTTGCCTCCCTGGCAGACTGCAGTTTTGCCATTGTGCAAGTGGAAATCCAGGAAAACTAGAGTTTTCCTAGAGCAACTGGGGATGCACCGTGCCTCCATGCTGCCCTGAGAAGCACCCTGATCAACCAGCCACAACACACTCAGCTGCCATTCATCTTCAGCCATGGCATGGCAGAAAGCTGGGAAACCAGAGCTTGCTGTCAGCAGGCTTTGCAGACCCTCAATACAGACCCTCACGATCCAGGTCAAAGACTAATGTGTCTCCTGATAGTAAAGCCACCAAGGACTGTTCTGTTCCTCACACTACACTGACGTCCTGGTCAGTGGGCTTTCTCCAGCAACTGCTATGTTTAGATAGACAAATCTGGGTGGGAGGGTGTGTGTTTCAGAAGAGACATCCCCTCTCTCAAGTACCAGAGAGCTGACTGTTCCCCACATGATCTGATCCAGCAGTTGATCAGTGTATCATGGGAACACTGCAGACTGGCTCCAGCGCAGACGTGAGAGTGAAAATAAGGATTTATGGCGCAGCAGACAGGAGGTGATTACAGTTTTGTCTCAATAGTTACCTGGGGACTAACAACCTTACACACATGAAATGGTGAAACTATTAAAGCTGATCTTCTGAAAATACTCCAGTAGTCCTCTGACAGCTGGACAGACAGGGACGTTGCTAGAATTGCTAGTCAGAGCAGTATCTGTCAGCACACTGCCAGGGAAATATGGTACAGGAATGGTGTCTGCTGCACATGATGCTTGCAGAGCCTCCTAGAGCAGCTTTGCTTGTAGCAAGTGATTTGTAAGGATGAGAACAAGGAAATCCCTTTTCTTTCACTTAACATTAAGTATCTTCCTGCTTTCCCAATTTTTTCATAAATTCCATTATCATCTACTAAATAAACGCACAGCCTGTGAAGAAGCATTATTAGTATGGAACCAAGGCAGAGTATGAAGAGGAGGAAGTGATACTAGAAGGCTGCACGAGAAGAAATCTGGTGACACACAGGAAGGGGGATTTCAAAAGGACCTGGATTTTTCTGGGGCAGATACTCCCTATGAACTTTCAGTGGGCAAGAGAAACAAAAGCCACCAATTTGCAGATCTAGATGGAGTTCTTATCACAAACCACAGGCCCCAAGTCTCTTCTCTTATGGCTGAGGGAACGCCTTTGCAGTAACTTCTTCCCAAATAAAGAATAAATATTTTCCCTGAATAGAAATAATACGGAAAACTGACCTTTTTCTGGGCCTGAAAAGTCCATACACCCCTACTACAAATGGGACTAGAAAAGGAAGAACTCTTTGAGGAAATAGCATTAAGATATGAGCACTCACACTTTTTTGCAAGATGTATCTAGTGTTCAACTGCAACACACAGCTGAAAAAAAGCCAATGTTTTTAACAATTCAGGAATGAAAATACACTGCAACCAGAAGCTATTTAAATGGTCACATGTAAGTGGGTTGGGGAAAAAATCCCCCCCCCCTTATAAATCTCAGCCATTTTCCTAGTCTCTGCTGAACAAACATCTCTGTCCTAAGTTTCTGAATATCAGCCAAAAGAACTCACTTTTACACTCTGCAAAGGATCACAAATTGAAGGAGGCTACAACTCCTTGGAAAGGCAGGATCAGAATTAAAAATGGCCTTGATAATTGGAAATATAGTCCTAACCAACACGAAATTTACTAGGCTCAAGTACAAACTAACCCTATTGTAGGGAGAAATCAAGTGTGGAGACAAAGGAGAGAATGATTAGCTATGCAGTGTCTGAACGGGCAACTGCACAGCATAAACTGATCAAATCATAAACTGAATGAGTCAACACTGTGATGCCACTGCAAACAAGACAAATTTCTTTCTAAGATGTATTATCACAAGTGTTATGTGTATATAACACAAGAGTAATGATTTCACTCTTCTGGAATACTGTATTCATTTTGGGGCACCACAATTAAAATGAGATGTAGAGAGCTGGAAAAAGTCCAAATGACAGTAATAAGAATGATCGAGGTAGAGAAAATATGTCCCAGGAAGACTAGATGAAGGAAGTAGATTTGTTTAGTCTACAAAAGAGAAAACTAAGGAGAGATGTAATAGCAATATTCTCACATTTAAAAGGTCAGGAAGATGATGATCGATTGCTCTCCATGTTCACTAAGAGTAGGAGAAGAAAAATCAGTTCTACTCAAGGCAAGGTAGATTTAAAGGGGATATTAAGAAAGCTTTCTGACTACCAGCTTAGTTAAGCATTGCAGCAGGTGACCTAGGCAGGGTTTTTATAGGAAGTCAGGCAAACAACCATAAGCATTATCTAGAAGTAATTCTCCTGCCTAAGTGCAGAGTGATGAAGGAAATCTCTGCAGGACCATTCCAGCACTACAAGACTGTAACAAATCTATGATTTTTCACATTACTATTAAGCCCAGGAAAAACTCAACACCTCTGCCTTCTTCAGCTTTAGAGAGGCTAAACTGACCTTAACAAGGGACAAAATTCCATCCTTGGGTCACCCTCACCTTTCTTTGTTGCTGAGCGCAAATCAAATTAGTATGTGTTTAGCAGATGAAAACTGATAAATACATAACATTCATGTAAATGAACTTGAATGCACACTTCCCTCTATGCCCATCAGATACCATAATTTGGCCCTGAATGCCAAGCTTCTCAGAGCCACTGGACTCGTAATGCTATGTGCAGAGTGAAAACATGTTTGCAACAGTTTATTACAGTGAGTTACACTTAATTTTTGCAGCCCATTTCTTAGTTCAATAACAAGAATCTTTGCTAAAATTTCTTTCCAGAAAAATATTATCCTTTTGGATTCGGTCCTGCTCTGGAAGAACGAACTGACAGGAACCTGAGTGTCTTCAAATGTTTGGACACCCCCTGCCCCTGGAGCATTCAGGCCCATTAGCCATCACTAGATATCCAGGTTTCTTGCCCAGACCTGGAGATACTCCAAAGCATTCAACAAGGTTTGTTAGTCTCCACTGTGCTCCTGGAATCTACCTTTATGTATTTATTGTGTCACCATAAAAACACTGCATCCTTTGGGGAAGAAAAGCAAACAGCAAATAAATTCACAGATTAAATTTAATTGAGAGGTGTTACCAACAGTAGGGGAGACAAAGAAAACACAAGAGAATTTCGAGAGATTTTAAAACACGCTCTAAGCACACTAGAACAAGCAAAGAGCCAGACTGGGGACAAAGGAAGCAAATTAATTCGAGGAAAATAAACAGAAACAAAGATCTGCTATAGAAGGGCAGGAGCTGGAAGCAGTAGTGCTGGCAAAAGCTTAAGAATGGCAGAAAGCAGCAAACTGACTGAGCTTGGAGACAGCTGCAAGGTGCTGTAAACCTTGGGAATTAGAGCACATGTTGTTGTCAGAGAAAAATCGCCGCCCTTTTTACTCCATACCAGGTGACACAGCTCGGTCCCCTCTCTTGAGGGATTCCTCCCTGCACAGCCCA
>NW_009924122.1:48510-63890 GCF_000696875.1 Nestor notabilis | reverse complement strand
TCCTGCAGCAGAAACTGGTTTCGCCCAATACCAGTGCTAAATCTGCCCTCACTCCCATTTTCTTTGGCAGAAATATCAGACACGTTCACTGTACCTCTCAAATTCCAGAGGAGCTCAAGCCCTTGCAAGAAGTAGCAGGGTAAGGCACAGCACCCCTATGATGCACATGGGGTGGGAAAGGGTACCCTTGAATGCAAATGCAGCCTTTAGACCCTGGGGGCCAATTTCTGATTTCATTCAACTGCTATATGCACGAAGAAAACCTGTCTGACCCTTGCCTTTGCTTCACTCTTACCTGAATAGTTCCAGCAGCCTTTTCCAATCCCCCTGCCAAAGGTCTTTCAATCTTAGAGCTGCCTGGACTCTGTTCAGAATCCAGACTTGGCACATTGCAAGCACCATAATCAACCATATTAGCGGCAAATTGTGGAGCTGTCTTGAAAGAAACAAAAATCACCCCTCCTGGTCTATAATGCTCCTTCACAGCACATGAATGCATGCAAGTGAGATCAAAACACTACTCAGAGGAGCATACCACCGAAGGAAGAGACAGATTGCAGGGAGCCAACTCAATTTGCAATTGCACCTGGACCAAGAAATAAACGACATCATTATCAGCAAATTGAAAACAGATCAGGAGCTGAGCATTGACTAGAATCGTAATAGGAGCCCAATGCTGCTCATTGAGAGCATGGGTCTGGGGGAGTTCAGAGAGGGTTTGTCATGATGATAGATGTTGTCCCCAGACAGTTATCCTGTGGTATTAAGCTGCTCAGCAAATGCACAGAAAGCCTGATAGCCAACGTTCATAAAATTCCTATCTGTGCTCCAGCAATACATCACTCTTCAGCCATCACAGCCGAAGGGCCCCCACCACCACCAGCAGAGGGGTGTTGTGCCTCCAGGAGGGAAAAGCAGCTAGACAAGCCATCCAGTGTCCCATTTCCAGGCTACTTGCATGCTGCAGACAGATGTCAACTGGTGTTTCTTGTGGTTCAAGGATGCGGGTCAAAGTCAGGGCTGATTTACCGAAGAAGTTCACTGGGTGTTATCAAGAACAAGTGCTTCAAGGCCACAAGTATTTAAAGAACTGCCTCAAAAGCTTGGGTTAGACAATGCCTGGAAGCAGGACATTTTTGAGTGGAGGGTGGGATTCCTCTGCCTGCCACAGAGGCTCTGTGATGACAAAGATTTCAGCACGAATCCATCCAGCACCCTCACCAGGGATGTTAATGAATTCCTGCCATAGACCATCCACAGCACTTTCCTTAGCTATATGCAGTTCTCCCTCTCCTTCAGCCTAGGCAGTTATTGTTCAGGTCAATGTCTGACGAACACACAGGTAAGAAAAATACTTTTGAGACTTTTTTTTTTTTTTTTGAAAATACTGTTTTCTGCAACATTATTTATTAATAATTGTTTACATGATGTTATAAATACACATTTTCCCAATTCTCCTAAAATTGAAAATTGTGGGAAAACACACCACAGCTTTAACACTTTCTCCTTAAGAGAATGCTTTCTTGCAGATACCAACTCCACAGCACACAGAATGAGATGAGGCTGAACAATGATGGCTGGAGGAAATTCAGCTCAGAATCCCATTCCCATGAGAGAATAAACGTACAATGTTTACAGAATAACAGGCAGAATGCAAGATGTCTGGGTGTCTACAGTACTGCAGGCATCCCACACCTTAATGCCTGTCTGTCCTACCATAATCCCAGACCCCTGGTGCATGGACAGACCCCATCCCTTCTCAGCCCAAACCTTGATGCAGACCATACAATCTGTTTCCATTCACAGCCAAGGCTTGCAGAGCTGCCAAATCGACCATTTCCTTGCCAGGTCCATACATTCTCATCCCAAAGGAAAGTGGAAGCTGTAGATTACAACTCCCACAAAACAAAATCCCTGTATTATATTCATGTTAGGGGCTGCTTCAGAAAATAGTGCCTGAGAGAAGGCATTCCCTGCCCTGCTGTAGGATGTCCATGGGGCTGGTCTGCAAATGATTTGACCACAGGGACCCTGGGGCTCGCCCCAGCTGCCCTTGGGGACCTCACGTAAGCAAATGTGGCAGAGCCTGTGCGCCACCACTGTGCTAGCACAACCCCTTAATTTGAAGGTGCGGCCCTAAACGGGGCTCTCATAACATTGCCACGTCAGAAGATACTTTAATGCCTGCAGCAGTAACTCTGCTCTGGCCTACGTGGTTTGTCACATCCAAGCTTGAACAACTACACATCTCCACATCCTGCAGCATCATTGAGCTGCGCTGGAGGACTACTACATGGAGTAAGATACTTAACACAAGCGAGCTCATTAGCCCAGAGCAGACAAAGAACCAGTGATGCAGTTAGAGGAAATCCCATAAATCCTGAATTCTGACATTATGTGTCTCTGTCTAAAGAAGCTGGGTGCATAACTCCTTTGGGCAGCTCTGGAAACCCAGGTTTCCTCTGCAAGAGAGGCACTTGGTTAGAGGAGGGAGGAAAGGGAGATGTCATCCAGGCAGCTCTGAACATCAGAAGTTCTGGAGTCAGTTCCTGACAGTTTGCTTTTCCTTCCTCTGTTGCACTCAAGCACTCTTTAATTTAGCTTGAGTGACAATTCCTGTCTCAGAGGTGCTTGGGGAGCAGCCAGGAGCAACCCAGTAATAGAACACCTTCCCATTGCTGATAAGAGAGCATAAGGGAATAGTGCTCTGAAGCACCGGCCATGGAGAAGGAATGCAGGTAGCCTGTGATGGATCAAGCCTAGCTTTTTCACTCTTCCCTCCCTCCCCCAAAATGGCCTGAGCAGTGAAATAGCAAAACTCCCCCTTGCCAGTGTTACTCATTTGACAGCTGGGTTTTGCCATTTTGGCTAGAGCAGCACACATTCACGACCTATGTTTGTACCACTGCCTGCCTCCCTATCATCTTTCCTTAGCCAGATGGTAAACCAATTGCCACAGGGGATGCCCCTCTATGCCCAGGGCCTGGGAGGCTCACTCAAGAATCAACTCACTCCAAAAAGCAGGTTGTTTTCCCTGCTATGGTTTTCAGGGCTAAATTCAGCACCTGTCTAAGGGCAAAAGGCACTTGGCCACAACGTAAGACAGTCTGGAGCACCTTTGGTCCTGGGTAGCACAAAGATGGCTCTCAGGGCATCAGGGCAGAGCATCCTGGCCCCACACCAGCTGCTGGATGGTTAGAGAGTACCAGGGAACACTTAGAGCCAGGGACACTCTAAGCCAGGCCTCAAAATTTGTAAAACAAAATGCTTTAACAGTAGGCTTAAGCACTTTTAATTCAGAAAAAGCTGCAAACAGCAACTCTGGGAAGGAGAGGGCTTAATTTCTAACTCCTGCAGCCTTGACACTTGCAACACAGTCTTTCCTGAGCTGCTGGAATTTTCAGCTAGCCATGTACTACAAGGATGCTGTGGAGGGACTCTTCATGAGGGACTGCAGTGATAGGACAGGGGGTAATGGGTTCAAACTTAAACAGGGGAAGTTTAGGTTAGATCTAAGGAAGAAGTTCTTCACAGTGAGAGTGGTGAGGCACTGGAATGGGTTGCTCAAGGAAGTTGTGAATGCTCCATCCCTGGCAGTGTTCAAGGCCAGGTTGGATGGAGTCTTGGGTGACACAGTTTAGTGTGAGGTGTCCCTGCCCATGGCAGGGGGGTTGGAACTAGATGATCTTAAGGTCCTTTCCAACCCAAACCATTCTATGGTTTTATGATTCTACTAGGGAAGTGGTTTAAGGCCAAAGAGAGACAGGGACTCTGGTTTCCTCTTCCAAATACATTTTTATTAACGCAGGCAGGACCCTGAAGAGCACCATGGCCTTGGGTGAGCACTTCCAACAGCAGCAGCTGCATAAACAGCCAAGTCAGTTTTACATAACTGGCTGCATGCACTGCTTTATAGCAGGATATAGAAGGGTAGAATGTATATATGGCACCTCTGTGCATTTCCCAAATCAACTGTACTGTTCCAAACAACTGCACATGAGAGGCAATCCCCAGTCCAGTAGAACAGATGCTGGACCCCAATGCAGGAAAAGATGTGGTGGAAAATCCCTGAAGCTACTTCCACTAAACATACATTTAGGCATCTGATTTTTGGTCATTAAAGTACTTACCTGGTACGGTGCCAGTGTATGACTGACAGAGTGTTTGCCAGGAATTCAAGAGCTTAAGGGATGAAAAACTCAGGACGATCTTTCAGGAGAACTTGGAGAAAATACACCACTTACTGCCACAGCCCAACTGCTTTATTTCCTTATCGGCGAGCAAAGCTGCTTTGTAAGTATTGAAGGTGATCACTCATTCATACCCCTGGAGCATGCTTGCTCAGGACGTTATGTTGGCAAGAAGGTAACCATTCTCCTACCCCTTTTTAAATATTTACATTTTTTCACTTTTTTCTCTTCCTCCCTAAACTTACCATTGAAACTGCAGGGATTGTGTGGAAAATTGGACATGATGATAACATTATTGAGAGCTAACTCCAAAACATTCACATCACTGTTCCTTTCACATATGCCTGTCTTTTGGAGTCCAGAGCAAGCAGTGCACTCCAAAAAGAGTTCATCCCATAAGTGCTAGGATTAACTCACAAAATATTGCCTCCAAATCCAGCATCCTCTAATGCTGATATTTCCAAAAGCACAATCAGACCACAGCAACGTTTCCAGCCAAGCAGAGATGAAGTAACAGACTTGCTCTGGTGCTGTTTGGCTTCAGCAACTACCAATAAAAACCAAGAATGCAGAATGGTCACAGGCCTGCTGAGAATTTTGGATGTTTCAATTTGTGAAACAAGCTCCACGTTTCTCTCATGCCTAGCCACAGAACAACAGACAGACTGATCTAATTTCACTGCTGCTTGGCCTGTCAGTTTGATTTGTTCTCAGGTGTTATAGGTTACATACTGCTTTACGGAGATATTCAGCAAAACAGAAACCCAGAGAGCTCCATGAGCTAATGACAGCTTCCTAAAGATTGAAGTCTCATGGTAATCGCAAGCTTTTCCTGAAGTTGGAGCATGGTTTCTCCTGAGCCCTCTTTTCCTTTTTTTTTGGTGGGGTGTAAGTTTAATGCCTAATGAGTTCAGCTCCCTGATGTTTTGCCCCTTGCTCAAAGCATTAACAAGGTCTTGGCCCTTTCTTCAGGCACTTATGTTCACAAAATGTATTGGAACATAGCTACCCTTGAGAACTGTGCCTTTCTGGTAAATTTGGATTCAGTCAATTACCACAGTAAAAACACAGGGTGGGAGACATCAAAAGAAACTCATACATGTATAAATGGATTAACTGCACAACCTTTGTTTCCTTAGGAAACTGGAGTAAAAAAAAAAAAAATAACAGAAAAGAGTGGAAGTTACTGAGAATAAGGATGAGACTAGAAGAAAATCACAGCCAATACAAGCAGCCAACACATCATCCAGTGAATAAAGGTAGTGCATGTGTTTTCTACATCTCATCTGAGCCTGGTGGGATGTTCTACTCTTTGCAGAACAGATTCAGCTTTAATTCATTGCTTGACATGATTTTTATTGTTAACCTGGATGGCCCTGGAAAGAAAAGGGTTTAAATTACCAAAAAATGGTTCACAGACTCAACTAGCTTTGTGAACCCATAAAACAGTTTGCAAGGTTCATAAAACCTCAAAAGCCAGAAAATCCTCCACCCCTGATTTCCTCCTTACTTCAGCTCCAGTCTCCCTTCACTCATTGCAGGATGTTATGAGCTCCCTCCTCTAACGGACTGTAACTTTTACACCTAGAGGTGATTACATTGCCTACACTCCTTCTTGACATCTCCACACTGGACTGGAGCCTGCATTTGAGCAGAATCCCCCATGACCCTGACCCTCCTGTTTACTGGCCAAGTGTGAATGAGCACTGGTAGGGTTGCTTGGCTTTGCTCTGGTGCCAAGCAATTGTTTGCATAACAGCATATAAGCCCCTATTGCATCATTCTCTATTTTTCTTTTACATTCTGCTGAATGAAGAAAAATCCTATTCAGATCCTGGGCAAGAGTAGTTCATCCTCTCTGCAGCACCCCCAGCTGGGTACCAAGTAATTTGGAGGAAATAGGAAAGCTTTGTGTTTTAACCCATGTGGCAAGCCTGAAGCAGGCTCCACCTCCTAAGGGCCACATTTTCTGGCCCAGAATATTTTCAGAGGGAAATAATTTTCTCTTAAATACAGCCTTTGAGAATACTTCCAGAGCCCTGAATTCCTGGTAGATCCCACGATCCAGGTCCATATGTCCCATTGCCTGTGTAGGCAGTAGTTGTCAGTTCAGGCTGTTGCCAAACCCCAAGCAGCTGGTTTCAAACCTCTTATAGGAAGTATGGTGGAGCCACTGCAGTGAAAATGCTCTGGTCATTTTTTCTGCCTGACATCACTACAAAGGCAGAAGAATTCTGGAGGCTCTAAAGAACAGAGGGTCTGGACACAAGTAAATACATGAAGCCCCAATTGCAATTTCAGGGGCCCACGCCCACAGCTTTCTCAATCCACTTGTAAAAGGGCTTCACTGAAGGCTAAGGTTTGCTTTACCTTTCATGTAAATCTGCATGGTGCCTGTTCAGGGAGATTTCAGATGGGGAGGACCCACCTGCACATGGTGCTTTGTGTCAGCGTAGCAGCAAAGGCATCAGCAGTTGATCTCATGGCTCTTGGGTCATCCTGGTAAGTACAGCAACTGCTGTCCAGAGAAGCTCTCCCACAGTGTTTTGCCGTGGAAAAAAGAATATGTTTCCATCCTTACTCCTTCAAGAACACCACTAGACACAAAACACAAAATTTGGTCCTGTCTATGGCAATGGCTGAAAACACTCTCAAGGGCCTTGTCCACACCATCAGTGTTTGCTGCAGCTGAGGACTGGGTCACCTTCGAGCAATGTTCATACATGGGACACATGACGTGCAGATATGTTAGAAACAGAGCCCCTGAGCCCAGCTTCTCCTCTTGAGGGCAATCTGGACTGACAGGGGAATTCAAGCACTCCTTCCTCAGCCCTCCACACTGCTTTGACTGATCCAGGGACTGCAAGGGAAGCCTGTAAGGTAATGCTAAGGAGGGCAGAGAGAAAAGAGGCTGACTCACCAGTGAGAATGTCCAGCCCAGACTGAGAATATCAAAGGGAAAACAATGAAAAAGGAGAATAAAATACGTCCCACTTAATTCCAATAAAAGTGACCTGCAACCCTTGAACACAAGCAGGACTGTAAACTTCCCGTAACTACCTAAAATAAAACCAAGCTCCTATTAATTTTATCAAAATAAGAAAAATACTCACATTGGTCTGAAGCAGGCACCAGGAAAAAAAAGCAAATAGCAAAAGGTTAACAAAGATACTGGCAACTGAAAAATGGCTGTTATAGCAGAAGCTGTGCCATCCATAGAAGTGCCGCTGGGTCTGCAACCCACAGCATGGTGCAGTGTTTTGCGCCCTGCCAAGGGGTAACCGCTGCTTCTGGGGGAGCCCATCCTGTGACTACCATGCACAGAGTGGATACTCACTGTGGGAACCAGTAGGTAAGGGCACAGAGCTTTAGGTTTTCTACACAGCAAAAAGGCTACCAAGACCTTTCGAAACAAAGCTTTACATGTGCTATGCAGCTATTGTTTAGAACATGATGGAAACATTAAATAAATCAAAAACTCTGCAGTAAACACTTGGTAATCAGTCTTGATGAACAGAAGCACAGTTTTAATTGGGATTTAATTGATCTGTTAGTCATTTACTGAACATACATCTTGCATCAATGGTGGCGTTTCCTTTTCCCACAAAGCACATTCAGTATTCCTCAAAAGACAAACAAATGCTTCTAGTCTCCTGAAGAAGATCCAGAATCCTTCATGCACAGCAGCTCCCATTGTGCCTGGAAAAAACCCTGAGCTGTTTGAAACATGGTACTAATCACAACCACTGCCAGCAGTCACAGACCTTTATCCAAATACGGAATTTTAACTCACCGAAACAAATGAGTTACTTATGGAAAAGGAACCCCCCATTTTGCAACCACCACATCCAAATAGGCAGACAGGCTCTTTCTGTAAACCAATATGGATAAGTGGCTGCAATTTTCCTAAGTTGCCCTTAAAACATGGGCTTTATTTTCACTTCAGCCAGAAATGACCTTGTGTGACTTCAGTTCTAGTCTCTCCTCGTCAGTCTGCAAATTATTATTCTGTAATAGGCAGGAGGACCTCACTCACATTACCAGTGTGCCGTAGCCAATGTGCTTGTTCTTGGAAAAGAACAAGGCTGCCAGAGTCCAGGGCTAGAGTCTGAGAGTACTCAGTGAGTTACATTCATTCCATAGCACGAACAACTGAGAAAAAATAAACACTTCTCAAGTCTATGACTAACTGAAGCTGTAAATTTCAAACACTTATTTCAGAGTCATAGCTTAGTAAAACAACATGAGATGTGTTACATATCAGAGGGTAGGTAACCTCTAAAGAAGGACTTGTGCTCTGGGGAAAGTTTTAAAACAGAACAGCATGAAGTTTATGTGCCTTTTTTCATGTGGTTTTTATAATTAACCAAACTGTCACAGAAAATCATCCTAGAGGTCTGGATTCAATCCAGCCTTCTCCAACACACATCCCATCATCCTTTCCACTACAGATGTATCCATACCATATTTGTTAAATAATTAGAGATGCTGGACAATTTTTCAACACTTTTTTTTCCAGGCCCTCTGCTTACAAATTTCCTCTGGGCAGGTTTTGGGGATTTATCCTTCTTTCTGTATAACGGAGCCAAACATAACTTCTCCCAAGGAACCAAAGCACCAGGTGATTCCCAAACTGTTCATAACATGTCTGCCCACTATAAGTAACTTACTGCTTAGTCTTTGTGCCTGGTCATTTGGGCCATATGGCATGATTTCCGAGCACTGACTACATGACCTTACTTGACCTAAATACCTTTGTTCCAAAGTTAAGCAGCAAAACAAAAATCTATTTTTTGACCACATGCGCATTGGTCACAGGCTCAAGAATCACTCTCCATCAACAATGTAAATCTTCCCATGTGCAAGAAATTGCAAAACAGCAAAGGAAAACTACACAAAAGGACCAGGTGGTAACTTAGCTTCTGATTCAACAAACCACTAGCAAACAGGTTTCAGCTTGACAAACACTTCTCCATACAGTCGTAAAGGGCAGCCACAAGGGGCCCTTGGAGTTATATTTTTGTCCAAGATATTTGGGTGCTCAGACCTGGACCTTGGCTTGTTCCATTATAAAGATTCACATGAAGGGAACTTGCACATCAGAAGGAGGTGGAGGACAATCCTGAGAAAGTTTAGCTCTGCGTATTGGAGATGGGGCGTTGTTCACCAAAGGTCACGGTTCATCATGTCCAAAACTGTTTCAGACATCTCTATTATCAGAGCAGCTGGGATGAAAACATACATCAAGAGAAATGCTGTACACATTTTCTTGTTCATTTTCTTCTTCTCCCTCTGTTGGGTTTCTCAGATTCAATCAGTGAGAAAATCTGTCTGGGTGAAGAAAGATGTAAACACATATGTTAATCCATGTAAATATCTGGAAAATGCCTGCTCTGTATATGAAGTTAACAACTGAGACTCAGCCAGTGACTGCACCATTTGCAACAAGAGAAAAATCTAAATTGATGATTCTTTGCTGTCTTGATAAATATAATCTTAAAGAGATCTAATGGAACACCAAGATATTTGTAACTTTGTATCAGCCAATGGTGTAGCTGAGTTGTATGAATATCTTAAAATAACAGACTGATGATGTCTATGGTCACTGCTCAGCATGCTCAGTTTGGTGCAGAAGACAATTGTGTCTCCAGCTCTAGTTGTAGTGTATAATTGTGGAAACAAGACAGGAAAGGTTCACCTTGTTCATGAGTCAGGTTGTTGCCTTTCTATACACTGACAGAGCTATTTATTTTGATTATACAGAGTAGTTTGAAAGAGCAGCTAACACACATGCTCTCATTCTTCGTTTTGGTTTTTATTCACATTGGCAGTTGTAGATGCTCAGTGTGTTCTCCAGGTATTCACATGGAAGTGACTGAGACATGCCAAATTTACCAGCAGCTTCTCATTAGTGGTCCTTCCTTGATTATGACATCTGGTGAGTTTGATGACAATAACAGAAGAAAAATGTGAAGTTCAGTCATTTGGAAATAACTTAAGTGGAGGTCGTTTTGCACAGTATGATGCTGAAATGTTAGGAATGATTGAGGCCAGATTTATAGCTCAAGCAGTCTTGCATCTGTATTTCATTTGTGAACAACCAATACAAAAGAACACCTTTAAAAAAAATCTTAATCATTTCCCAACTGACCAAGAGCTATGAATATTCTGTCAGCAATATAATCTAGACCACATAAAGTTGTTCTCGCTGAAAGGAATTTCCAGAGCATTGTTATATGGCTAGTCCAATAAACCTGTACTAGTCAGGGCTGTCAGTATCCCACTTTTGGCTCTACAGAATGATCTTTGACCACTGGTCAATCAGAAAGATTCCTGTAATACTCCTGGAGAGGACAAGAAGACCATCCACAAACTTTTAGCTATGAAGAAAGGAGTCATACCTGCCCTTGTTCAATAACTGTCTTCCTGCAGATTGGCCTGCCAAAGTAGTTTCTTCCCCAATACTGTCCACAGCTCAGCATGACAGAGAATCGTACAGAAATAGGGGAAGAAGTGAGAACTTGGTGGTTAGGCTCTTGCCAAATTAACTACCTTTTCTTTCATTTGCAGTGATGCTTTCAGAGAACTGGATAGCTGAGGAATGCCTGATCAGTTTATGGCACAGAGAGCACAACCTGAGCTTAAATTGTACTTAATGCTACCCAAATATTCTCCTTGCATAACGGATCAGAAGGCTCAGTCAAAAATATTCTATATAACACACTTGATACATTCCATATAACACACTGCCACACACAATCAACAATGGTCCAAGGAGCTCAGGTTTATGAAATGAATGAAACCATCTTATCGAGCCAGACAGTGTACAATGCACAGACATGTATTGCTTTACAGTGAAAGTTAAGCTCCTAATTAAGTGCCTAATCACTAAGTGATTAACCACAAGACACAAAGATGCACTTAAACATCTCCCATGTCCTTAGAAGGACAAAAATAATAGTTCTTGCCTGATGATGCAGCTCTCCTTCTTGCACACCATGTAAGGCAAGGTGATAAGACAAAAGTCTTATCCAAGATACAGTAGATAAGTAAGCAGAGTGGAGACATTTCTAAAGCAGTTGAGGAATCATTGCCAGCAAAAGGAGGTTTTAATGTTTTCTCCATGCATTTGAAGTCCATGGGTGGGTAATAAACCAAGATGCTCTGATTAACTTCAAAATCCCTATTTGCCAGTGTTACAACCTTTGAGCTAGGAATCATCTTTGTTACCTGTTTGCCAGACCCTCCCACATGCTGGTGGGGAAAGTTGATGAGTTTTTGTAGAAAACTTGACAGGTTTTTCTGATGGGTTGCTGTACTCCCAGAACTATCCTCCTCCCCACTAACAAAGTCCAGTACTGCATTTGCAAGAAGCAATTGGCAAGTATGAGATTCCAGCTATCACCCCTTCTGTCTTTTTCCTCTCCTACAGGCAGGAAGGCAGAGTACATTGACTGCAGTGGTGAAAATTCAACAGACTGGGGGAGGAAGGTTCTTTGAACAGTTGCCTATTGATTTTAAAGTAAATGGGTTGCTCTCCGGTGAGGTGCGAAGAGCATATAGTGAGGTAGGAAGGTGCTTCTGGTTTTACTTCTAAACCAGAGTTCCCCTCTGATCTGAAGGATTTACCATCTGCTTTTGGTACCCTGGTCACACAGGATCCACTTTCCTGTGCTGATGGAAGCTCTGACTGGGGACACCAGTTAGCTCTGGAGACACTCTGACACAAGGGAGCCTGCCCTGGCTTACCAGCTACCCCTTCCACCATACTGCACTGGCCCTGCAGCCATCTTCTGCAGGGAAACTGGCAGGGAGAGACATGCCTTACATCAGTGCTGCAAGTGCCTTGTCATCCACAGGCCATTAATGAACTCCTGAACTGACACCATGTCAACAAGCAACCCAAGAGCTCGTGAGCAGTTCTTGCCCACTGGCCAAAAGCTATTCATGTTGGGAGGGCATCCCTATGTGTTGCTTGAGCACACCATAGTTTGTCTGCACCCTCCCTTGAAGCTACCACTATCTACCAGGGAGCCTTTGGGCTACCTTTGCCTTTGGGCACCAGAAAGGAAGAGAGAGCTACACAGCATTCCAAAAACATGATTAAAGATGTAACATTCTATACTTTGACATGAAAAGGGATTTTACTTCACACAACGTGAGGGACATTAAATGCATGTCTTAACAGGCACTTAAAAATGTGGACCCGTGAATTAACAGTGATAGGACACCTGAATTTTCCATATTGTCTTGGTAAGTTTTATGCAAATAAAACAAGTGGAAAACAACAATCAAGTGCAAATAATGCAACAGCCTCCTCTTCATTGCAAAAAGTCTAAAACTATCTCCCTTTTCCTGAAGCATGCAAAGAAAAACAAGTCACAGTCTGTAAAAACAAGCTTGGTATACCACAAAGATGTTGTGAGCTAATAATGTTTGTAAGGCACTTTGAAGATAAGTGGCACTCTTATAACACTACAAATGCCTGTTTGAATCACAAGCTGCAATTGCACGTTGAATGCAGTGAACAGAATAGCTAAGCAGGAGCCTGATCTCGTTTTGCCAGACTGACTCTGCTCACCGAGATTAATGCCTCCCTGTTGTCCTCATGAATCTTTCTGGGATAGGCTCCAAGTCTAAAGAGAAGTTCTCACGTCTGTACCTGTGATAGACTACGCCACCAGCAAACACTCATATGCAGAGCTGATCCTGCAGGGAGCTGGACATCTTAGCTATGGACATCAGTATTGCTGAGCTGCATCCCCAAACATCCAACTGAACTGATTCACACCTTTTGATCTCCAAACGTGTCATCCGTTATTCAGGACTGCTTGTGTGGGACATCATTTCCCAATTAGGGTATGATCCAGTAAACCACACAGACCTACTTAAAGTTAAACTTTAAGACAGACCCCTAGAGTCAATAGTCATAGGTCTCCTATGATCAAGGTGATTAGAAAGAAAGCAACAGCATGCAGTAAAGGCAAAGACCCCAGAAAGACACTAGTTGATGGCAAACAACTATTAGCAAACATGAAAAATGACAATGTCAAGATACACAAAGTAGTTATCTATACACAAAACTGCAATATGCGTCCTGTATAACTATGAGTAAAAGGCTTTGTTTGTGAAACTGGCCGTTTGTCAATGCTTAGATGCATGTGGGCAAGTTGAAACATAAATCAAAGAGATAAGCCAGGAGTCCTCAACACTGTTGTTAATAGTCTTTTTAGAGTCTGGACTGGACAACACCTTTCAAATAAAAGATATTTCCATAACAAACGCTGTTTATTTTCTTCTACTTCCCCACTGGCAAAGACACCAACTGACAATTCATTTTTCCACTGGTTTTGAATTTTCTGGCTGCCCTTTCTGATTGTAAACATCAGTGGAAAAACATTTATTTGTTTAGAAGTACTCTCCTGGGGAGACTGATAAAAGCTGTTCTTCAAAACCTGAAGCATAGGCCAAATTTGAGAACCTTGGTGTTGCCAAGTCTTGTAATCTTCATCCTACCTCTTCAACACGCAGGGCTTTTTGTCCAGAGTGTTAAACAAAAATAGGAATCTCGGATTGCTTTTAGCCTCACCACTTACTGAAAGAAAAGATATGAAAGCACCTGAGCAGCTCTACCTCAATCTGCTGCCTCCCCCCAGACAGCAGCAGCAGCACAGGGGCAGCCAAGAGGCAAGGATACTCCAGAGGGGAAAGACAAGATGGGTTTGCATCAGTGTACACTTGGACTATGGGGCTGCTGTGAACATAGTCACAGGCGCTGAACACCTACCTGGGTACTGGTCACACTACAAAGAACCAAGTTTTGATCCATGTTTCCAGCCATTTTGATGAATAAAAAAAATATGCTAGAAAATGTCACAGACAAATCTGCTCAAACTTGATAAGGGGAATAAAGAGAAGACAACACCTGTGGCATTTTTGGTTTGGGTTTTTTTTTTGGAAAATAATGATTTTGAAAAGAAAAACTCAACTCCAGATGGCTGGTTTTTATTAACAAAAGTGCAGGATTACCAGCATTAATTTCTCTTTGAAAATGAATATATTAGCCAGGAGTAAAGGGGATTTATTCCTCATCTTCCTTATGACTTTTACAGCCTACAGTATGCAAACTCTGCAGCTACATAGGTTTCTCTTCATTGAGCAAGAGCTGAATGTCAGTGAAACACTTATAACACCTCTGACAATGGAAAAAAGGCCTGAGTCCATACGTGAACAAGTGATAAAGATTTAACATGTGGTGTTTTCCTGTTCCTATGGTCTCTATCACCTGAGTGTCCTTGAAGGAAACCAGCCTGTGAATGATATCAGTATAGAGGAGAGGGATTTCTGGTGGCTGTTGCCCTAAACATTCACCAGCCTTTGGTGCCTCTGCCCAATACAGCAAATGAGGCAGAGGGGATTATTCCTTCCTGTCAGTTATGTCAGAGTGGTTGCAGTTGAAAGAGCAGTTAGTTTTAACTTTTTTCCCCACCACAAGTCCTGTTTTGAGACCTCTCCTCTCCAAGTAGATGATTTCTGCCTGAAGTTTATCCTGTGTGGTCTCTCCTGCCACATTCTTTTGTAGCCGAAGTCTGTGGCTAATCAGACAAGGCATTCAAATCGCTCACATTTGGAAAAGCCATCCTTGCTTTCCTTGGGAATGCACAGCTTACAAATATCTTGTCTTAGGAAGTTCATGGTTTTCATTTGCTTGCCCTCAAAGGAACTCCTGGGCAAAGTGGTGTGTAAATTTGAGAGTAGTTCTGCAGTCTTTGCTACAGTTTTTTCTTAACTACTGAAAACTCTGAACTCCCTATTCTTCTCTGTATGTAGAGACAAGAAAATTCAGGAAAGCTTGATCCTCTGGATGGGAAAGCTTTACCTGGACCTTTCAAACTGCATGAAGGAGAGTTTGGTACCAGCCTGCTGTGGGAGCAGAGTGCTGCATTCCCCAAGTTCCTTGGACAACCCCAAACATAAGCGGTCTCCAGCTGGGATGGGGGAGAAGAACCAACCCCTGCTTGTTTCACTTCAGATGTGTACACAGCCCACTTTTCATGGACAGAAAGATGGAGAGGATGCTGCTGGCAACTGGAGCACACCACACAGTAACCTTGTCCCCAGCTGTAAGCATGTGGTATTTCACACTCCAAGCCCAAAAAACACCAGCGACTGCCTGATACTCTGATTAGC
>NW_009924122.1:37447-48479 GCF_000696875.1 Nestor notabilis | reverse complement strand
CTTCCTGCGGAGCTTGGAAGCCAGTTGTTAATAGCCAGGCTTTGGTGATTTCCAGATGGCATGACATGAGCTGGAGGAAGCTGATTACCAAGTAATTGCAAATAGTTTATTAGAGAAATTATTTCCATCAACGGACAAAACAGCAGTTTGGCACCAGGCTCCACAAGTTCACTGGATAGAGAGAACATCCATCATTCTGGGCTTGCCATTTCTTAGGAAATTATTTACTCTTGATCATTCTGTTCACCCAGTTCACTGGACTCTCTTCAGCCCAGCTGAAGATACCGGGAGCAGTCAGCATGAAGACATCAACTGCATCTCCCATCTCTCCAGCATCATCATCATATGCTTCATCACACAGCATTTATACACCCATTCCCATTTGACCTGTAACAAACGAGAAAAGCCAAAAGAACCATTATAACAGCATGGAAAAGCTCGCAGTGTAGCCGGTGTTAAAATACAGGTCATGGACTACTGCTCCACAAGACATCACACAGGAAGGGTAGGACTAATTTAACAGCTTCTCGCTATTTTCTTGCACCTCCATTGCTCAGCATGGGCTCCTAAGCCCTGCTGTCTGCACAATGCTATTACTTTCACCTCCCTTAATTTATCCTGCTCACCACTGCTCAGTCTCAGTGCCCCACAAACACTAAATTTAACAAGCTTCTGTGAGGGTAAGGCAGTATTACCCCCAATTTATAGGTAAAATAGCAAGGCACAGAGCTAAAGACCAAAAGTAGCCATGCTGAGAAATCAAGGCCCAGGTTCTTTGGCTTGGTTATAGATACACACTTGAAGTGAAGCCAGCATAGCTCTTTCACACTCCTCCCCGATTAACACTAATGGCAGACCTACTTCTATCAGTCCTATGCCATCTTGAGTACATGCACATGTTTTCAGATGTGGTTTGCACAGTCTTTACACTGTGTTCCTAGGATTTAAACAGCTTTAGCCACTCTAATCTTGTAATAGCATCTTCCCAACACTGCACATCCCCACACCACCACATGACCCTCCTTTCATACACTCAGCATATAAACTGATGACAGTGATTAACCAGCCTCATATGCAACCAATTACCCAACTTTTCAGGCAAGTCCCCAAGACTCCACATTTCACTTTGTCTCCATAAGGTTATTCATCATGATACAAATGCCTATCTTCAGCACTGGCAAATTCCTCTTGGGACAGGTAACTTAGAGGTACTGACTGTTTGTACAGCTCTCATAGGCATGTTTAAAGCAAAGATGAGGAATCAGGAAAGAAGGGCCAGAGCAGGTACAACTGGATGAATCTGACAGAAAGTGAATACAGACTGATAGGAAGAAATGGCTCTTAGATCAAGGAGCAGTCCAGGAAAAGTGACAGATTTCCCATTACTTACAATCACTGAATGTAGTTTGGACAGAGTTCAGGAAGGAATAATTGCCCTGAGTACTTACAGGCATCACATGCTAAATAATAATTATTCCAGCACTATACTGCAGAACTGGCTTGCTGCTATAGCATGTTTTCTGTATCATTGTTTTACAGATACTTCAGCTGCACAGAGAAGCTATCTTTTACTCATCTTAGTCTTGTTAGGTGGAAAGCAGTATCCTACTTGCACTTGACCTTCAAATTCAGTCAGACCCATCCCTGCCAACAGGGTCTGCAACCAGTGTTACAACACTTCTGCATCCCTCTTCCTAGGCACAGCATTAAGGTGCAATGTGCAAATGTAAGTGAATGCTCCATATAAATATCACTATATTCCTTGGCACAAAATTGGCACTAAGGCTGTTGGTGTAAGTTGCATAGCATCAGAACTACAGGAAACAAAAGTAAACATGTTAAACTAAGCAGCACATTTATGTCCTCACGCTCCTGGTATTCTAATTGCCCAGATCAGGAACTTAGCCAAACATAATAGTCGCCTTCTGCCCTTCAGAATGCCTTTGCAACGGAGAGGGCAGTGGAGCTGGTGCTTTTCTTATTACAGGGTTGAAACACAGCCAGGACAAAGATTCCAGTCCTGAAACCAGGGTACTGACACAACCCATGCACACCAGTCTGTAGACCTGTGCTAATGTCACAGCAGACTTGAAACAGCACACAATTTCCACAGTCAGTTTGCTCTTGCTGCGAGATCTCAAGGAAGTTTTTTTCCAATGACCTTGGGGTTTTGCTTCTACTTTGTAGGAATGTTTTGGATGGTCAACCAGGGGAAGGAGCCAAATCCCTTGAAAACAGCTACAACCTCATTGACCTCTCCAAAACCCAAGCATACAAATTCTTTGATAGCAGCTCCAGCCATGCTGTCCTGGAGGAGCTACCACCACCAGCAGCGGTTGTTCCTCAGAGCCTGTTCTGTATCACTTGAGAACAGATCGTTCCAATGTGTTGTGTTGGTTTTATGAGACAGACAAGTGTCCACTGGGACATAAGGTGTAATTATAGTGTAATTTCAATTAAGCATCAAACTGTGGTCCAATAAGTTGAAAGGTCAGTGCTATATCTAGGAATGCAGCTTGATGGTGGTTTTGCACTTGGCTACAAAACGAAGGGAAATCCTAACTGGGGCCAAAAACATCCCCGTCTTTAGCCATGATTTGCTGCCAAACATCAATCCCAGAGCAAATTCCAAATGGATATTTGCCTGGATTTACAGTTTAAACAATGCATTATACACTCCTTTGTTTTAACAGGTTCAGGCTTCAACTTCCACCCTTTCCAGAAAAGTTTCTTTCTTTTTGTCCTTCCCAAGCTTTTATTACAAAATAACTAACTGAAGAGATTCTCCTTCACAGTGAGAGTTTCTCAGGTGTCAGGTTTTAGATTATAGCAAAAAAAGAAAACTAGCACACCATCCTGACATAGTTTAAACAAAGATTTAAGGAGCAAACACAGAAAACATACTTGCCAGTTTATCACCACAGTGGGAAATTATCTCAGAGCACCTCCTAGGGGACGAAATCTGAGAAAACATCTGGAAGGGAATTTGATGAAGCACTAACTAGGACAACAAATAGTTACCATTGCATTCAAAAGGGAATGTCAAAGCAGCATAATTAGTTTGAGCTCTAAAATTCCCTAGCAAATTCGATATGCTCAAGGATGTTGGACAGTGCTTAGCATCAAAAGTTGGGCCAAAGTGACATGAAAAATTATACAAAACCAGAGGCTGAATAGGAGACCGGCTGATGTCAGGAAGGAAACCAGAGATCTGGTAAATTCAGAGGGTGGCTAGGACGGGAACACTAGGTGAGTCAGCCCTGGCACTGCAATTGTTTATTGGAGCTTATACAAATGGCTTAGGCCACTTACAAAGCACTTCATCTTTGCCAGATTTCAAAGAAATAGTAGCAGAAAAAATCTGTTTCTTCATATAGATCTTACCTTCAAAGTAAATTCTTCTAAGAATTTGGAATACCTGAAAATGCAGTGTGGCTGGTTTTGCCTGGTCATAGATAGCAGGAAAATGACAGATTACAGATTTAACTAAATCCTCAAGTCTGGCTTCTCACATAGGGTCTGCAAATGTCTACACGCGACCATGAATGTTGCTAATCTCAAGGACTGGAAACAGCAACAAGCTCTCCATCCCAGCCTTCTTTGAAAACGCCTCTGCCACCAGCTGGAATACTGTCTATCCTATTAAGATTTGGCAGCTACAAGCAGGAATCTGGTTTTAAAACTGGGCCAACTACAAGGTCAGACATGCTCTTGTCAGCCAACCATGATATGCCATCTGATTTTAACTGCAAATAACAACTTCATAACCATGTAGGAGGGCATCCAGGGGAGCAGAATCTCTGTGTATCTTACTCCGGAAGAAAAAGAGGTTGCAGCCTGTGGAAGAAAAGGCTGAGTCAGTCATGAGAGCAATGAATTTGACACTAGACTGGAATAGCTGGGCCCTTCAAAAGAGGACAGACTTCACAGAAATTGTTGTTCATCTGATGACCACTAAAAATAAGATTCCTTTGGGGCAGGTGAAAACAAAAACCCGGGCACAGAGAACTATGAAAACAATATCTGGGCAAAGATAAAAATGGATCTGGAAGATAACATGAAAAGCAGAATACAATGCTCTGAACTTATCACCCCTAGGTATGGTGGAAAAGGAACAAACCCTGAAAAACAAAGCAAGAGAATTGTCATGTTATTACTAATATTTGAGAAATTGCAAGGGCCATAACTGTTCACATCCCCAGTGCACTTGACAGCAAGTTATTAGCACTGGAAATACACTAACAGCATGTTTTGTGAGGCAAAGGCTAGTGCTGATTTCTGAGTCTCATGTTGACATGTCACCTTATCGCAGTGTCAGCACCTAGACAGACATCTCTAGCAGCAATGCAGGAACAATGCTCTACCCAGCTCAGTTATGGTGTCTGAGCCAGAAATATGGACAGAATAAAGAACAAAAAAGTTTGGGAGTATGCATGACTGCCCACAGCTGCACAAGATGTGGAGGAGAAAGCCTCCTTGTTCCAAAGTTGCTGTATAAAAAGGCTCATCACTTGAGCTCTCCTTCAGTGCTCTCCGCAAGCCAAAAGGAAGAGAAGATGATCCTTAGGGGCCCAGAGCAAAAATGACAGAGTCAGCAATTTCACACACCAGCAACTTGAGCTAAAGAAACAGCCCAGGAAAGCATTGGCTGGCAATTCTCAGACTTCTGCACCTGACAGTGCAAGCCGCCAATTGGTTCAGATATCTTGCCATTTCCAGTTTGATGTGACATGGGAAACAAAACTTCTCCTTGTCCTGACTGCTATTTGAACTCAGCATTTAAATCCCAGAGGAAGAGGCTTCCTTAAAGATGCTGGTTTCCTAACCCTACAAACACATACCAAACACCACCCATAGTTCTAGCTAATTAATCTTTTATCTCTTAAGCTTTCTGCCCTTTTGCTAGAATCGCACCATGAAAACACCACTTTTGCTCCTGCATCTGGATTTCCATACTTCCCTGTGATCCCAGTGCCTTTGGCTGAGAATCTGAATGTCTCCTCCAGGGCAGTCCCTTGCATTCAGCTTCCCTGCAGCCTGACAGCCAGATGTGGAGCTCAGCCTCAGGGCCACTTTGCTTTCCTTTTCTCTCAAACTAAAGAGCTGTATCAGCAACTGACAGCTATTTGGTTTTATCTTTTTTAATCATTCAACTTGCATACTTGTGATCAACTGAAAAGAGCTCTCAACTGCTGGAAAAAGCAGACAGCAGAGTATCCAGCTTGCCCTGTGGATGCAACAGGAGATCCAGGACTAAATTTCTCCACAGGAATGCCTCCAGAGTGATCAAGAAGCAATCCAGGAAGCCAAGCTGCTATACACAAACCATAAAATACCCATCAACACCCAGAACTCATCCTGCCCAAATTTCTAAATAACCCAGACCCACAATGTTGTTCTGCTGAATCTCTACAGCTCTGCCAATATTTCTGGGTCTGCCCATCTGCAGCTGTCAATATACTGGAGACCCATATTCTCCACACATTCATATTTCAAAGGCATGAAATTGGAATGAAAGTGTTATCTATTCTAAAGCCTTCCCTGCACAGAGGTATCCACAAAGTGCCAGAACAAGCAGCAGCTCACCACCATTCCCATTATACAGGTAATAAGCCTGTTGTGAAGGAGGAGATCTGCCAACAACTTCCTAAAGTGCCTGGTGCAGACATGGCAGCACAGGACTCCAGGCTGGTACATGCAGGACAACAGCAACACAAGAATAATGGAGGGAATAATCTAACACCCGCGGCAAGGAATACAAGGGGATGAGAACATTTTATGCAACTAAAATCAAGGGTTACTTATAACTCCTGCCTGAAATACTTAAGAAAACTAGAGAAGTAGAGCATCCATGGGAGTATTTTCCTACTTCTGGGCAGTCACAAGCTAGTGAAGTACTGCCCTGGGCACATCAGTTACATGCAGTTACACCAGCTCAGGTCAGAATCGGTTTACACAGAACTAGGAGTACATGTCATGGATTTGGGCTGTTTTATTTGTAGAGCCTTCATCTGGGCTTCAGAGCTCTTCAGTATTACTCATAACATTAAAATAAATCATAAAAGACAGCAGAGCAGAAGCCCCAAGAGCAGAAAAAAAAACCCCAAAACTATGATACACCCAGTGCTTCCAGTCTGGTTAAAAAACAGTGGCTAGCAAAGTTCCCAAATTCTTTTGAAATATTGGCATGTTGCAGGGTTAACATGATAGATTTAGACTCAAGACACTGAAGAATTATCCAAGAAAACAAAGCCTTTGATTTACACTCAAGTAAATCTTCCTCTGGATTAATCTGCCCAGCTCTGAGATAACAAGTAGATTTTTTTTTTTTACACAGCCTAACATAAACAAATCCTCCATGTGTAGTGAATGGTGGGGCAGTGAAAAGGAAAGCAGTTTGGGAGCATGCACTTTCCAAGGAACGGAAAAACACTTTGTCATTCACTCTAGATCTGGCTTTCAGAAGTGCTGCCAGGGCACTGGGTGTTTGATATAATCAGTCTGCTACTAAGAGCTTAATTTAAGCACAGAGAGCTGCCTGCACCGCTGGGTGATTCCCAAAACAACAGGGCTCTGGGTTACATCACCTCACCCACTTCTGCTCTCCCTCAGCTAAACATGACAGAGCAACTGCGCTGAGGGCTCCAGTCTGGTGAGGCTAGTGGAGACTCATGCGACTGCACAAAGCAGCATTACTGGTCCCCAGGGGATACAAGGCTATGAAGGCAGACTGACAATTTTTCAGCAGTAAAGGAAGTGAGCCTTCACAACTGGGCATCATGAACTTTTTGCCATCTTCTGCCATGAGCAGCATCAGTCTGCTGTTTCACTGCTCATTGCAGGAACAAGACAGTGCTGCAACATAGACCGGGGTGGGATGGGTTCTTGGTTTACCTGCACAGACTTTGTAAAAAAGAAGTCTGGATTTCTGTTCCCAAATTCTACGAACAGTAAAGCCTAACCTCAATAGTAACGCACTCCCTGCCAGTCCTGGTGGCACTCAGCTCGTCTTTGCCCTTACTCTCCAGCCTGTGTCCCAGGCTGCTGGGGTCTGACTGCCCACCCAGCCCCTCGCTCCCCAGCTTTGTCCAAGGGAGGCAGCAGCTCCCTGGGGCTGGTTTTGAGCACAGCCTCTGCCACAGAGCCCGTTGCCTGCAGGCTGTGAGCGCGCAGGTGCTGAGCTCTGCTGGGGGAGATCTCAGCTCCATAATTGTCTGCTTCAAAATCCCTACTGCGTCTGTTTGCTTTCTTCAGCAGCAATGCTTCAGGAACAGCTGAGCACTCGGATTCCCCCTTCCCTGGGACTGAAAACAAAGCAAACCCATCCAGCACACACACAGCTGCTCCTTCATCTAGGAACAACAGTGCTTTGCATCTGGCTAGGAAAAACACACTTGGATAAGTCAATTAACACAACAAAAGACACTTGGAAAGTACTTTGCATGCATGCTAAATACGGCCAGCATCTTCCGGGTTTCTACCCCACCCATTTTCTTCATGCAAGTAAAACTTATCTATTGTCTTGACACATCTCAGGCAACACAGTGCTTCCTAAAGACACAGACCTCTTGTTGAGATAGCTAAGTAAAGACCTAGTTAACAATATGGGTTCCACAAGCAGTTTCTCCTCAGCAGATTCCTATGACTGCAAGCCTTTGCTAAGTGACTGTGTATTGCACTGTATCAACAGTTGTGGAGATCACAGTTGATGAACGACAGTGTAACAGGTTTTGGCATTTAATCTGATGCACTCCATCTTTTCTTCCACAGCTACACTGAACTGCCACACAACAGTTTGAAGCAATAGTCCTTTTACACCTTTGTGGAAACTGAGGTGCAGTTTCCTGCAGTGACCATCCTAGAGCCACCCACTTGCTCACAAAGACAGGATTGGGAAGCAAACCCAGATCTGCCAACTCTCAAGACTGGCTTCAGCAGCAAAGCACCCAGCCATGATCAAAATCCCTGGGACAAGCAAAAAACCCAAGTCTTGTAGCTCTCAAGTCCATTCAAATTGAGGCAGGTCTCTGCTGAAGATCAGGTGCAGTGCTGCCAGGAAAGAGGACAGGTAGACACACAAACTGCTGTTCAAAGCAGTTGCCCCACACCTGAAGCAGGGCATGAAGGGCTTCCTTTTACATCCCTTTCCAGCAATAGCAGAAGGAACAGCCAGGAGGTTACAGACATCAGCACATCATGCGGAAAGCTGAAGTAATCAAGTGACATGACACACTGGACAGACTGCTGGGGAGGGTGTGGAAGAAGCAGACACCATCCCCAGCTCAACAGCTCCCATTACCAGCAGTCAAGGGCTTAATAGGGAGATCCTGGATTTGGGGAGTTCTTAGACAAGTACAGCATTAGGTTAACTTGCCTAAATTTACATCTGTCCCAGAGGACCACATTTCCTGTACTACAAGCCCCACACGAAGGGGAAATTAGTTTCTTCCTTCATCAATGTCTGGCTCTGTTCCAGAGGCTTTGGCTTTTTGTCCCTGAAGAGGCTTCCCCAGGGAAGCTATTTCCTTGAGGTCTACTTTCTCCTTGTGTTCAGCCTTTGTCTGAGCAAGGGGTTACGGAGTGGCCCCAACCCCATCTTCAGGAGGTCTCCAAGGTGGAGACTGGTCAGGCTGCCTGCAGACAGCAGCCCTGCTCTGCATCATGCAGCATGTTGCTGGCAGACCTCCTCAAAGAAAACGCAACTGCACAGCAGCTGATCTGCAGTTGCCCAGCCCGCTCCTCTGGAGAGGGACAGCGGAACAGGAGCTGGCCCCAGTGGGTCCTTGTGATGCAGTGAGCAAATACATCCCGGAAGTGCCAGCCTAGACCCAGAGTCCCTGTGAGGATAAGACTCCTCATGCACACACCACACCCCAAAGTTGCAGCACAAGGTCTCCACCAGCTTGCAGATGTAGGAAATCAGACTCCTTCCCTCCTAGACAGTGTGGCTGACACCCCCACCCCAAAATCTAAAGTTTAGCCAAAAAGCTAATGGAGGAGGAGCTGGAGTCATCTCTCATCCTGCCTTCCTCCATATTCATCATTTCAGACTAAAAACTGTGTGAGCAGCAAAATAAGCCCCTGAGAAAAATCTAATGATTGTGTGTGACCTTACCCCTGCAGCACATTGTCAACACATTAATTCACTTCAAGATAAAATTTTAATAGATTCCAACTTCCAGCATCAGAAAGACCTTCCTCAATAGCCACATGGCCTGGCAGCCTGCTCCTTTGTTCACGCGATGCTTGCATGAACTTTGCAAATAGAGCCAATGACAAGAGCATACATCAGTTTCCTGAAATTGTTAATTCTTGTCTGTAAACACTTCTAATACCCTTAACCTTCCAGTTACTTACCATCCATAGAGAAATCATTTGGGAATACAGCCATGACCACATTTTACTCAGAGAAACACACTTAAAACAAGCCTATAAAGATCAACATTCAGCTTGAAAGGCTGCATCATTGCATAAGTTAGAGTCAATGCTGTATTGGCTACTGGCTGAGTTTCTTGACCATCACACAACTGGGTCCAGTAAGGAGCAGCTCACGTCCTCACTGGGACAAGGTTATTTATGCTGCTCACTTAAGCATACAGCACAGCAAGCATGCTCGATAGTAAGGAGATGGTGGGAGCATAGCTGCGTAAAGGGTTCAGAACACGGACAAGAGACCTTAAGGCTGCAAAAAACCCACAACTATTCATCCCTATGTGATCTTGGGCAACTTACTTCAACATATATTTCAACTTGACTGACAGAAGAAATAAACTTTGTATCTAACAGACAACTGATAAGCAGAACAGTAAATAATGCCTTCAGTGGTTCTCATACACAGGAAAGCCTAATATGCTTTGAGGTTATTTTGTCCTCTTGAGTACCAATATAGTAACAATTTGCCACTGATTTCAAAAGAAGTTCATATAAATTGTACTGAAGCTTTGTGGAGGTCAGCACAATTCTGGTATGGCTCCAGGGACAACAGCAAAAGCAGAGATAAACTGGCAGGCCTGGGGGAGCAAGAGACACCTTCAGTCACACGGCAGCAGCGTACTTCTGTTCCTGGTTTGTGTGACATTTTTAACAAAATGTAATGCAATTCATAGGTAAGGGTTCTACCACAGTTAAGTTTGAGGCGTGACATGCAGGACCCAGCAGGTCTGTGGAAGCCCAGCTCACTGCACAGAACAGCTAGGATGGTGGCAGAGCCCTCCAAGAAAGGCACATATAATGTCTCTATACATGCCAACAGGAGGCACAAGAAAACCAAGGGGTTCCAGAGAAAAGTAGGGATGAGAAAATTTCAGAGCGTGAAGAGGAAAGGTTGCAATACAAGTCAGACAAGCCTTTTCTGTAAGAACCCCAAATGGCATGAAACCTTTGTAAGCCTGTGATAGTCTAAGCAGCAGCAACCAGTGTCATCCTGTTGCACATGGCACAACTCTTACCCAATGTAGACCAGGCTGAGGATATGAGCACACAGCAGCTTAGATCCTGGACAGATCTGATAGCAAATCAGACCTATCAGATCTGATGGAAAGAGCGACATTCCCCCAGGAGGCTTAGGAAAGGGTAGGGAATGAGTCAAGGAGACAAGCTCAGGCAGCACAGGGAGAAGACATGCCCTGGCTGCTTCCTGGGCTGATGATGCCAGCAGGACTCAATCATCAGCTGCAAAAAGGGCCTTAAACAGAGCAGTCAGATGGAGAGGACTCAGTGAGCTGGAGCTGTGTAGGAAGAGGACACCCTGTAGGAAACATTGCAGTTCCTCTGCACAGAAAGACTGAATTATGCATGACTAGAAGCTGCTCATGTGGCATCAGTGAGACTTCAGCAAGGACCTGCACAGAGCTTTAGGAGATTGCTATTGGGTGGGTCACTTACAGAATAAACCTCTTAACTGGCACAGTCACTACTGAGAAAGCAACACCATTTCTGCAAACGTACTTCAAAAATCACTGAATCTACATTACTACATAATGGAGGTGATAAAACCCCAGCAAACAATGCCTTTAACAAATGAAATATTGAC
>NW_009924122.1:23852-37416 GCF_000696875.1 Nestor notabilis | reverse complement strand
CATTCCTGAAGTACAGGCTTGCTTCCAAACAGTAAAAGAAAATAGGAACCCCTTTCCTGAGCCATCCGTATGCACTCACCCTCCACCCCAACAGCTGTAGTGCTTCAGTTCTGCCTAATACCTCTCCAGATTTATTAGATGCCCAGCTAGAAAGCTCTGATTGTTCCCTGTTGTAGTATTTTGCCAGGGGTGAGGAATGTGGGAGTGATTCCTAATACTTTTGGCTATTACATGACCTTCTGTTAACTTGATGGGATAAGTCACAGGGACCTCACTGAGAAGCAGGCAAGCATCCCTTGAAATAGATGTTCTTGGAGAGGCATAGAGGTCAAACCAACAGTGGCGCCTGAACACTGATAGGAGTTTTAATTATGAATTATGAACCTAGCTTTAGGTTGCTATTTTGGGAGCTGCTAAATTAGCAGGCAAGTAAGAAACAGGAGGATCTTCTCAAAAACATAGGGCATTTCCACCGCCCACCCATTAAGAGATGTGAAAGCTTTAAGTCCTGGGTCTGATACAGCAGTGATTTGTGATGCCTGATTTATCAAGGTCGCAGAGCACCAAAGCATAATCTTGCCTCCACTTCTGTCTCTCCTTATGCCAAGGGGAAAGCTAAGCCCCCAGAATCCCTTTCCCCAGCACAGATTACATTGCTTAAAAGAAGGTATCCTCTCAGTTCACTGGACAGTAAAATTAGGTGGCTTCTGAACAGAGATGGGTAATGCAGTGTTCTCTCATAAGAAAATGTTGCCATGTTAAAGCTGAGAGTTTTGCAAGCATATATGATTATAAAGCATTAATAACTTCAGTTAAATGTGGAAATATCAGATTAAGAGAGCTTGAATTCGTTAAAGAGAAACAAAATTTACCATAGGCTACAGGAGATTCATAATCCTGTAGCCCCCACCATAGGAAATTTCATATCTGCTAACTGAAAATGCCAACAAGACTATCCCATAAAGGTGTTAAGCCACCGAATCAGTGACATTAAGAGAAATTTGTGTTGGCTGACACATGAGAGGCAGCCTAGGCATCAAAAAAAAAAAAAAAAAAATGCAAGCTAAGCCCCAGTTCCATTTAGGGCTCAGAAGACCTCCAGTGTGGGAGGGAAGACCCCATTCCCAGGAGAGCAGAGTGACTGTGAAGTGCTGCGGGCTCACAGCGGGCAGACCTTTGCAGTGTTATGAGTCTGGCCACTAAGCAATTAGCTCACTTGAAACACTGCTATTCACACTACCTCTAGGCAAACTGGAAGTCAGATGCAGAGCCTGCTTGAGCCCCAAAACCCTGCTCATTTCATCTTCTCTGCTAGCAAAGCACAAAACAGGCCAAGGAGTCTTGCACTGTCAACAAGTTTTCGGGGAAAATAAAGTACATTTTCATCCCCTTCATAATTAAAGCTTTTCCCATCAGAAGGCATGAGGGCAATTTACCTCCTCAAGGGGAGGGGGTTGCTGGCATTCAGCTAATGGAAACAGGCTGCTGGCAAATGGGTGGTCTGCAAGCCCTGTTTGTTTGTGCAGGGAGCAATCCCAGCAATGGCAGGTAAGCAGCATGCTGCCCTTGCTGCTCTGAGTAACTGTGCTCACAAACTGCCTCAATCAGCAGCTACACAAAGTCTACTGAGCAGGAATTTAGCACTGTTTACGCCAGCAGCTTGGGTAAGCAGCACCATCTCTCCCAAGGTCCCCAACACCACTGGCAGAGCCCTCATTGCTGCACAATGGACAGGAAAATAGAGCCTGGGGCTTGAAAGAGAGATATGTATTTCACTCATAAAAGTTTCATTTACTCTGCTGTAATTGCTAAAGGAATGAGTTGCAGCAAATGCAGCCTATCTACCAGATACACTCATGGTAAGAAAAGTACCTTTCAGCTGGGTCCAGAGCTATTTTGTGGACACAGACTGGCTCCAGCAGACTATTCAACAGAAACACCACTAGAGCTGCAGCAGGCACTGTCCCACAGGAGATACTGGCAGGAACTACACCAGTGTGCAGGAACAAAGTGTTTTATGAACTTGATTTCATTCCACTTCAGAAGCAGAACCAAACATGAAGCATTAGACTGTAGCAAAATAGGACTAGCTACTCCTGCCCAGCCAACCAGCAGCTGTGATGCTAGGCAAGCAATAGCATCAAAACCCTTGACTCATCATACACTGCCTAGCCGATTAATTAACATCAGATGATAAACTCTTACTTTCTCTCCTCTGTTTACACCAGGCCTCATTCCAGGCAGTATATAAGCAAAGCCCATAAACCTAAGTCCTCTGTGTTCCTTTTAATCAAGGCTTATGCTTGAGCAGACCCACAGGCAAGCACTGAAACACATCTCGCTCTTCAGCATGGGAAACGCAATCAAGCAAGGCTGCATACCCAGAGTGCACATACTGTAGCAGCAAAGTTCAGCTTGCCACAGCCCCAGACCCCAGCAGGGTCACTTGCTCATGGCAGCCCACCCAGCTACCAAACCCTTCCCCAGCTTCCCTCAGAGCCAGACACAGCTCAAGCTCTTACCCACTCTGCCAGGCACTGAGCAGCATGGCACTGACCATAGAGTAGTGTGCTTCCTTTCAAGAAACACTCACTTTCAGAGCCAGCCTGCCACCAAGTGTCTCCAGCTCCTACTGCCAAGCAAGTCTTACAAGGTGTTGTTTTGGTGGGGAAGTAAAAGAAAAAAGACACCCATGAAGTGATCAGTTTGGTTGAAACCTCCAAGAGCAAAAAAGATGCAGCACAGTTGCTCTGAGTATACACCCCTGCCTCCAAACCCAGACATCAAGTGATAGCTGCAACAGAGACATTCCCAACTCCTCAAAATCTGCTTTCAAAGCACAGCATTAACATCCAGCTTAGAGGCACCTTTCTCACAGGAACAAACATCACCCAGCAAAACTTACTGCTTGCCTTTGATATTTAAGTATAGTGCTGTGCTCCCATAGGCCACCACAACCAGCCAAGCCCACCCATCACCTGAGAGGGGACCTCCTCTCCCAGGTGAAGCCAATCTTAGCTCCTAAAACCCCAACCACACTTCCCTCAGGTACAGCCTGGGAAGCAGGAAAAGACTGGGGAAGAAACAACACATGGATGCCTGCCAGTAGATGAGTAACAATATCTATTGCTAGCCCCGTATCATAGCTTTAAGCTCTGGGATAATCCCGCAACTACATGCTGAGAACATTTCTGGAGGGCATGATGGCAAACTGTGCTTAGGCAAGCTGTGGCAGTGCACAGTATAAGCAAATTTCATGATCAGATACTAGTATGTTCTGCTCAGGCACATTGTCTGTTTGCATAACAATGTGTCTGAAACATTGCTTTCTTTTTAACAGGAACAATTCGTGAAAGGGTTTGTACCCCAAAGCAAGTTATAGCTTTGTGCTTTAAATTAATAAGAATGCTTCTCCTTTCTAAATAGTTGCCATCCAGAAAGAAGGCAATGCCAGCTGGTTTGTGACAATCCCCCAGATAGTCAGCAGCAGAGAAGAGGCAGTCCAAGCAAAGAGCTTGGTAACAGTTCATGGACTGAAAGGCATTCATTAGATTTTATAATTTTTCTCTTGAAAGGGCTGTCTATAATTAGAAAGTTCATGATGTAGAGTTGGAGAAAGGGGTAAGAAAATTTCATGCATCTTTGGGATTTTATTCTCGTTTGTGTTGCAATTTTGACCCAAAAATATACGAATGGCTGCAGCACGAGCCCTGCAGGACCACATTCACAGAATATCCCCTGCTGCAGCCTGTCCACCTCCCACTTTGTCTTAACTGAAAACTTCTGAACAGCAGAAGTTGTTCATTGTTATAGAAGTTGCTATTTTCAATATTTGTTTTGACCAGCTTTACACAACCATTTCCTGTGAAGAAGACAAAAGCAAATCTGAAACAAATTACTTTCTATTTGGCACCACAATCTAGTCCCAAACCATTCCTCAAACTCATCCCTATTGCCCGCAAGCAGACCACCCCTGACAAGCATCACGGTGCTGGTGAAGGGAGAGGGTAACCCAGCAGCTGCACCATGCCCACCACAACTGAGCAACGGTCCTGTCTAATGTTTCATTTTTAATAAGTATTCCAAATTGAAAAGCAAATGCTGCCCCACCGCGTGTTTCTAGTAAACAAAAGAAGACAAATGCCTATCAGACATGAGGGGTGTGAGAGGAAGAGGAATGCATAATCGGCTCCCAACTTGTCATGAAATGGTTTCTCCTTCTAGGAGACATTGTACTGAAGGAACAGCAGCAAATCTCCTTGGGGCTCACATGAGAGGTTTGAGATAAAGCATTGCATCTAGAAACATCAGCCCTGACTATAGTCAGACTTACGTGGTAACCACAAATAAAATGAGTGTAAGACTTGTCTCTATGTAGACAAACATATAAATATCCTACGGTCTTAGTAAGACTGGGTGGACAAGGCTGAACTGGGTTTTGAAATTTCTGTGTAGGGCAAAGCCAAGTCGTATTCACGTGTGAACACTTAAAGAGGGACCTGAATCTGACCTGAGTTCACATCCAAAGGTGACCTCAACTTCTGGCCCTTCGCTTGCAGCAGGACACACCAGCTATTCAAGGCCACACAGCCAAGCAAGCCCTGGAGTTACCTCCAGCCTCCTCACTCATTTTCCACTCATCTCCCCCCTCCTTAAACTTTATGCATCTTCTACTATCCTTTTTTTTAGCTTAAGTCTGGGGTGGCCTCTCAAACATACTAAATATAAATGTGTGGACCCAGCTATGTAAATAAAATGGCCCATGTGGTGAGCATACATGAGGGCAGGGGGCCCTTCCCATGGACAGGAAGGCTGGTTGCCAAGCATGTCCCAAGCCCTGCACTCCTGCACAGAGAAAGGGAGCCTAAGATTTCAGAGCAGTCACAACTTTTCATAAAAGAGCTGATCTTTTTCTCTGCCAGGAGTGGGAAATGCCAGTTACCGGCAGTGCTAAGATCTGCCTCCAGCACCGGGAGATGGATATGCGGAGGAAAGAGGGGCAGGGGGCAGGAGAACATGGAGTGAGGAATTTTAATGGATAAGTGGTATGCAACCAGAAGGGGAAGGATTTCTCCATCTCACTATTGCTGGTATATGTGTACATCACTGTTGACCAGGGTGTGCGCCATATGGGGGCAGCTCTGGGCATGTTAGGAATAAGTTGTTTGAGCAGTTCCCTTGTTACTTCCTGAAAGAGAAGCTCAGACTGGAAAAATAGGTCAGGGGGGCAGTTCAGAACATTGCCAGACAGCTAGCTTTCCATGTGCAATGTCCCATGGCAGTGGGGGATCTGACGAATGGATGTGCTGTGGGCTGCACGTAGTGTAGTGGGACTGGGTGTGTGAACTGCAAGCTCTCAGTGGTGCACACCCTCTGCTAGGTTAGAGGGTGACTTTACTACCTGCCCTGCTGTGAGTCTCTTATGACTGAAGAGGTCTTCATCAAGCTAATGGCTCTGATACAGTCCTCTTTGCCTCCCCATGGGTGCAAAGGAGCAGGAGGAAGGTGGTCCAGGGCATACAGCCGCCTAAGAGGATGAGTTTGCAGGATGGGACAGCAGTGAGAGCAAACCCAAGCTCTAGCTCACTGTCACACTAACAGAGCACTGAGCCTGCTCCTACTTTTCAGCAGGCACAGAAAAGCCCACACCAGGTTCAGGGACTGGACATCAGTGCAAAGTGAGACAGAGTTAGCATTTGACGTTCCTCCAGGGACTCATCTAACCTCATCCAATTCACCTCCAGGAGGTCTGTCTTTTTTGCTGCTGCTTCTCCTTGCTTTCAGTCTTTTCCTGTGTTCAGCCCCAGATAGGGGTGGCATGACAGCCCTCCTGGTTTTAAACCTATATGCTCGAAACCCTTTTAGACAACATAGTAAATAAAGTCATGGATCCTGCTGTGCTTGTTTGCTTTGCGGTCTCTTGGAGGCAATGACAAGTAAAATGAAGCCCCAAGAATAAATCCTACTGAACAGGAACATTTTCACAAATAACCTTAGCTACACAGCTTGCCAGTCCTCAAGTCCTCATTTCTACATCTCTGCAGCCAAAAACATGTATTTAGTTTTGCTTCACATAAATGTCTCTGGTTATTTATCTGCATAAACCCTTCTATAAATTGCTTACTGGGCCTCAAAATGCAGCAAGCAGGCTCTTTGATGTATGTCTCAATCACCAGGTGCATCAATCACTGCTGTGAACACCTTCTTCTGTCCCACGCAGGAGAAGTTACCAGTCCCCTCTGCCAGAAAAGAGGGCAAAAAGTCAAATGGTTTTGATGGATGGATAAATGTCTGTGGGCTAAACTTCATGCATAGAGCTTGTTTATACTGAGTTACTAGCACTCCCTCCTCCCACTAGCTGATAAAATACTCCTCCTCTATCAATCCTTATGAAATATACTCCAGACCAAGAGCCTGCACATGAATATTTGATCTCTTTGTGAGCTCTTTTTTACACTATTACATTTCCTCCTGTGGTGGCAATTCCTCTCCATACAGGAATAAGTAGAACATCAGCCTTATTCTGTGGTGTTTAAGTGGTGTATCAGTCTTGTTACAGACCCACTTCACGTAGATATGAGTCTCACTTTTCATCATCACAGCACAACTTTTAGCATTTATTCTGAGCTCTGGGAATGAATCATGGTTTTAGGTTAGGGTTTAACTGAGTAACTTTCTTGATTGAGAGCTACCATCGGATTTCACAATGGATGTGCAGACTCATTGACAGGCAAGCAAGATTCATCATCCTCGAACGAGCTGTGCTGCTGACAAGCTGTGGGATAATGACTGGATCAAGGCATCACCCTGCCTCAGTTTCCCCATTCAAAACAGAAATGAGTCAGCACAATATAAAAACTGAGACCATTTATATCATCATAGCACTTTTGTTGGGTCTCAGTGATGAGGGTCAGCCTGCAGTATCATCACTGTATCATGTCGTGCTTCTCCTTGTGAACACCCTCTTACCCCTGCACGTGGCTCCTGCATTGCTGCTACAAGTTGCTGTCTCCCAGGGTGACAGCTCCTATTAGCAATGTTTTTGTAGAGAAGGGGCTGGAGGGATAAAAAAGTTGGAAGAGGGAAGATGAAGCCTTAGACAGCTTGACCAGCAGTTCAACCACCTAGTGTTACAGCCCAGAGCTCATACCGACTGGCAACTATTGAGGAAGGATCTGCTTTGGGAGCAGACTGCAATCTTTATTCAGGGGTCCCAACATCAGCTGAACTACTGATTCCAACAGAATACGTGTGACTCATTTCATTCCTTCTTCAGCTGCATACAAATAGGCTGAGGCTTCTCTTGAGTATTTCATCAGTAATACTTCTGTCTCTACACTGCTGCTGTGTACTTATCTTTCATAACCCTGGGCTTTGTGCTTTCTTGTGGTGTGGGGCTGGACTTTTACTACAACCTACTGCTAGTAACAAAATGCTATTACGTGGATGGGTCTTTCAAGTCCTTTATTCACCTCCCTATTTGATCACTTCAGTCCCATGGGACTTCTTATGAGGTGAGGAATTTCTCAGTGCCAGTGGGAAAAGTGGGCGTCTGCTCACATGGATCACATCCTCCCATGGGACTGAAATCCATGGCCTTCACATCCAGGTCACAAGCTATGTCTATAATGCAGTAAATGATGCAAAGCATAGTGTTTTCCACCTGCTCTGCCTACCTATGTCTGCTTCACTAATCACTTCTAATTGCCTTTTAGATGATACTAACCAAGTCACCTGCTAGGGGGTTTTAGACTTCAGTCCAGATGTGCAGACTCTGTGGAAAAGGAGATGGATCTGGTTTTAGTGTGGCAGTCTCTTGAGAGGCATCGATGCCAGCTTCAGTACAATGGGCGTCTCCTGAGTTCTGCAGTAGACTGACTGCTTCATGGTGGGGGTGTTCCTGCATGTGTGGGCAATGTGGTCTATGTGCCATGTCAGCTTATCTTTGCAGACATCTGGAGTCCCTGTAGCCATAGTATGGGAGCAGCTCACTGCAAGGGAGTCTGACCAAGCCCACACTCCTTCAGAAAGGATGGGAACTGAGGGGCAGCAGGCATACAGGGGACATGCAAAGACTTGTGCAGGGTGTAGCCATGCTTCTGGATCACACACAGTTCCCTTTGTCTCCCTTCACTCTTTACATGCTAAGTTAGGATCTACAGTCATCCACCTGACAGGCAGGATCAGGCTCCTGAAGACCAGAGCCTGATCTGCCCAAAAGAGAGCAATGAGGGCCTGAGTCCCCAGCACCAAATCCTGCACTACTCCCTCTGCTCTGGGCATGCCACACACACCCCTGTCATGCTAAGGCTTTGACCCACTCCCAGTCAGTGGAGGCAAGGACCACGCACACCCTGGAGACCTTTGCTGTGTTGTCCCTCAGCACAGCAGAGATGGTCCCACTGAAGAGGGCTTGTACCTGCAACATGGAGCAGCCCACCTCTTGGTGCACTGGGCACACCCCTGATGGCAAGAGCAGCCAGCTCCCTGGCAGCTCTCTGGACACGAGGCTCATGCATTCCACTGGTTGGCACCCCCTCTTCCTTGTTAATTTGGAGGAGCAGCCCTGTCCCTGTCAGGGCTCTGCTGCCTCCACAGTGCTCTGCAGCTCCCAGCCCCACTCCTGCCTCAGCCCTCCCAGTCACTCACACTCCTCTGTCAGCAAAGACACTTCACAGGCAGCTGAGAAGTGGCAAGATCGGGGGCATTCATTTCCTTGGGGCTTAGCCTTGAACTTAGTGCCTTGAACTTGGTCTCAGCTCTCCCAGTATCTCCTCTCCCTCATTCCACTGCTGCATTCTTGGTTTAGCTTGACTGTAATCCCCCAAAGGTCATGAATTTAAATCATGCAGTTAGAAATAATAGTACTAATAATAGCAAAAAATTTGGTTTTTTTCACTTGGGAATTTTCTTTCCTCTGGGTTTTGAGTCTCTTTTTGTGACTCTTCTCTGCAATTCTGTGAGTTAAAATGTGTTTTAATGCAGAGTCCTGAATAACCACATGGTTCTGGGAGCTGGACACCAACCTCTGGGAGCCCTGTTATTGAACTGGAGAACAGATCCATAGTAAATAAATCTGTTTTGGATAGTTCTTGTTATTACAGCTTGGTTTAAGACACACACATGGGTTTTCAGTGCATGCATACATACACACACATACCTCCTGATCACACATCAGCCAAGCTCTATGTAAAACACTGCCAGCTCAGCAGAGTGCCCAGCCCACCCAGTGCTGGTGAGCATGGTGGCACTGGGATGGGGGCTGGTCCCAGCTGTCCTGAGCAGAGCCCTGGGGGATGGCCAGCCAGGAGCCTCTCACACATGCTGCTGCAGGGGACCAGTGTTTGTCCACTCTTTGGAAAGCATCTAAGGTTGGTGTCAGTTGACCAAAAAAGAGAAGGTAAGTTTATGCTGATGTGCTGAGAGGTCCCCCTTGAGCAAGAGGAGTTAGCCCGGGGTCGTGGGGGAGGAGGCTGCCCCCTGGACAAAGACAGTGCTTCTCCAGCTGTGCCAGCAGTGAGAGGTCCTCAGGAGAGGCTGTGAGCACAAAGGCTCTTCACCAGCCCCTCCAGCTCACCCTCCCTGCTGGCCCAGCCTGCGGCACTGGGGCTGTGCTGTCCCACTGAGGGACAACTGGGGCAGTATACTGCTGAGCCTTGACCCCATCCCTAGCGGGGTGGGAAGTTCCCAGAGGAGCAGGCGAGTGTTCGGCAGCATGTCAGACACCCTTTGATCGCAGAGTATAAAGCAAAACAGGCCAGTTATTGATTCATGTTCACTGCAGCTCTGGGCTCTCCCCGGCCCTCTTCAGACCCATGTGGTGTCTATCACGTTTTTCTTGTTCAGACAGTAAAACTTGATGGTGCCCTTTCATCACCGCCTTGCTAAGGGCTGGCTGCAGCCTGCCTTTTGCAGGACGCAGCAGGCTGGTGGTGCAGTGGTGGGATCCTGCTGTCCCCTGCCGGGCATCCCCAGCACGGCTTGTGGTGCTGCTCCAGGTCTGAAGTCTCCACAAGGCATGGCTTAGAGGTTACAGCACAGGAAGAGGGGGCACGCTTGAGATTTTCTCTGCAGCTCTACTGTTTATGTGGCTTCAGGCACCCTAGTGCCATGTTTTTTTCCCTGCCACAGGAGAGAAGGGAGGTCTGCCAAGTTGACCTCAGAATGAGCTTGGTCCAAACCAGTCTGAATGAACTGGTTTGGACTACTGGCAATACAAGGTGGAGTGGAACTTCTGCTAACTGCAAGGAGATGGTATCCAGTGAACCCACAGCTGTGATTTACTGGTGCTTCTAAACAACTGGGTCTGTCTACCATAAGCCAGCTGCTATGAAAATCCATTTCCATTCCATGACAGGTGACCTGGTGGAAGGAAGGCCCAGGAAGGCTACACATGGCTCCACTGCAAAGGCTCTGGACCTGCTGACTGCCTGTCCTTTGAAAGCCAAGGGAGAGCACTGGTGTCAGTTTGTCTCAGATGGTGGAAAGAGAGCCCACCTCTGCCACTACTGCTCAGAGAGGGGACCAAGGCTGCTAAACAAGGCTGCTTGACATGGTGGTTATAGCTGAGGGCTTAGAGAAAGAAGTTGGGGGAAACAACAGAAACAAATTTCTGGAGCATTGTGCAAGGCAGTTTGGGAACTGCTTTTACAGGATGGGCAGCAAGTGAGAATAGCTGAGTAAGCCAAGCATGTTCCCATAGTTTCTGCCAGAGCATGGTTTGTGATGCCCTACACCCCATGGAGGGGGACCTCCACAGAGGCCAGGCACGAGGTGCATGCTGCTCCCCACAGCTTTCCAAAGCTGGCTGCTCAGCACAGGCACTGCACTGTGGCCTTGGTCACAGAAGAATGGCCCCAATGGCCGTGCCACAGAAGAATGGCCCCAATGGCCGTGCCACAGAAGAATGGCCCCAATGGCCGTGCCACAGCAAAATGGCTTGAGCAAAGTGTGAGGAAGGAGAGAGGATGAAGACTAATGTCACCATGAAACTCTAACACTGATATAAAATCCTCTCAAACCAACCCATGTATCACTGGAAGCAGCCTGTAAATGTGAATCCTGGCTGGCAGCCAAAGTGCAAATGGCAAGCCTCTGGGCAAGACAAGTGGCTTAATGTGTAGTGGGTACCACTGCTTTTACAGAACAGCCTGTGCTGGTGCATAGGTTTTGCAGTGTTGGTTACAGGCTATTAAACTCCTCTGAGTTTGTAAATTCTCAGCCCTCTTCCAAATGTATAAACTCATTCCTAAAAACCTCACCAAAACACAGTCAAATGGCACAGTTTCATTGAGGATATCATCTCCCCACCTGAACAGAGACAGAACAAGAAGGTACACCTCTACCACGAAAAATCAGGTTCATGTGAGGTTGCTTTGTAGGAGTACTAGCCAAAAAAATCCTCTATGGAAGGAAGGAGCTGCTAAAGGCATGTTGATACAAAGCAAGCCTGAGAATACCTGCACTGCTCATTTTATGCTCCCCTCCTGCGCACTGGCATGAGAGAAGCATTAGTGCACCAATGAACAGTGGAGAAGACTAAGTTACCACAGCCCTCCCCAGGCAGGGGACAAGGACCCTCAGGACGGTTGATGTAGGCTCACTAAGAAGGTGGAGGTTGGGCAGTAGCTAAGGGAACATGGGAGGGAGACAGGAGGTTTAAATTGTTAACTATTAATCAGCCTTTCCCAAAGAGATTCCATTCCTCCATCACCACCACCCCCTCTCCACCTCCCCATACATTCACATTTATTTTAAACCCTGGGGCTTGTTGCTTTCCAGAAAGGAAACATTGCTGTCAAGGGCACTTAGACAAAGTCATTCAGTTTCTGGGCCAGAGCTAGTACAGTTTAATAAGAGCTCCAGAGTAACAGCCCAATGTGCTGCACTGCCCATTCTGGCAACAGGGACCCCTGCCACAGGGGGAGGCAGCAGCTTGCTGCATTAAGAGGTGCTGGGTGCTGCTGACGGGTGGGTGCTGCTGACGGATGGGTGCTGACAGTGCTCAGGATTGCACTACGGTGTTTGCTGCTTTTCTGCAAGCCTAAGCTCACAGTTCTATGGGATTCTGAAAGACTCTTATGTCTTCCTTTCATCTATTTGCTTTTTAAGTAGTTTTCTAGCTTTCATGTTTTTAAAGAACACACGAAATTCAATATATCGATATATTAAAAAAAAAAACCAAAACAACAGGACAGATGAGGGAAAAAAACATCCAGACTCTTTGTACAACCTAAGGGCCCTTAAGCCATGGATTTGGTGGTTTCTGGAAGTGGAGGGTGCTCTTGGAGTCTGCAGCAATGCTCCATGAGAGAGCACAGGGATCACCCAGGCTGGGCTCTTTCCCAGCCTTTGTGTGACCTTCCCCATTGCCGTGCCTCTGTTTCCCTCTTTGTGTCTCTTGAAAAGGAAGTTTTGACACGTCGCTGAGTCATCAGCTGTGTAAAAGCAGTAGTTCCTTCCAGCACCCATGGTGGTATGGGAGGACAAGAGGAAATGGGAACACCCAAAAGGCTGCACAGCAAAGATACATTTTGGATCTGCACCATTCAGCACTTCCCTCAGGATGCTCTGGAAGCCGTTCTCCAGTGGGCTGTTCCATTGTTTACATGGAAAATGCACTCTGCCCCAAACCGTCAGCCTTGCCTGCTGAAAAATTCCTGCCACCCAGCACCTTGTAAGTGTTCAGAAAACCACTATCTGCAGTTATTTACAGGAATTGGGGACCCATTCATGAGTTTAGGTGTTTGGCTGTCCCGAGAAAATCCCATTCTGAAATACAGACCAAGACTCTCTGGAAGAAAAGCTGTTGCTATGACTTTGGACCAAGTTGTCTCTTGCCCCTATACACATCAGTACGACATGTACCAGCCAGGCTCAGCTTTGTTGTCTCAGGCAGGGGAGAGGGGATCGCTGGCGACAGGCTCAGCCGGCTGCCACGTCCCCGCGGGGCTGCCTGCGCGTGAGCAGAGTGCGATTCACCCAGCCGCTCGCCGTCACCACTGCTGCTTCACAGCAGGGCAGCGAGGGGCAGCTCCCCGCTGCAGCACAAGGTGAGCTCGCTGGCCTGTGAACCCTGCGGGCAACAGACGTCAGCGCTGCCCACCGGGACGGTGCTGTTGCTCACACGCCCCTCCTGCCAGGACTGCAATAACCAGAGGCTGGTGCCATTTTTTTTTCCCACCCCGCTCCCCGCCCCTTCCCTGAGCAGCAGCATGGGGATCCATGGTGAACCCCACTGAGACCCACCATGTTCTAGCACGCAGGAAGGTGGGGCTGGTGTCTGGACACATAAGGCCACATAAGCCACATGGCTTTCAGACATGCCTCCATAGGCAGTGCATCCTTCACAGACAAGCTAAAGACCCTCAAGTAGTCTACCAAATCCAGTCCAAAGAGGTCAGAGTACCTATGCGCCTCACTCCACGTGTCAGAACAGTTGTGCAACCCTGGTGCTATTCAAATGACTCTGGTTACAACACAGAAATACCTCTCACTGGGGCTCCCAAGGAGAGAAATACATGTTTTCCTGCTATGGTCGGCCTGGGTCTATAGCACCCCTGGG